>NW_027141387.1:12500-27500 GCF_036365525.1 Heterodontus francisci
GCTGCAATGAGTCTTGCCGGGCTTAATAGTCGGCGTGGGGGTGAATTTGCGAAGGTGGCCGTGTTTGTATGCATGTTTGCCGGCGTGTTTAGGAAGGTTGGGTGGGTGGGTGGTTGTGTGGGCGCCGTGGTCTGAGGGCACATCCTGTGGGATGTGGGAGGCGGGGGAAGGAGAGCGCCCTTGGTGCGTGTGTCTAGGCGATGCATTGCGGAAGGATGGGCGGGTGGGGCCGGGCGTGTGGGTTCCCGACTTATCGGTGAACCATTTGCTACTGCGGGGCCAAAGCAAAAGGGAAAGCATAAGGGCGCAGGCTGCCCTCTGCGGGACAGGTCCGGCCCTGACGCCGGTTTACGATTTCTCCGGTAAAGCACCTGTCGGGTGGCGACCGGAGGGTCTTTGCAGGGCCTGGATCTCCGAGCCCGTGGGACAGGCGGGAAAGGGTGGCGGCAGCCGGTTGAAGTCCCGACCCTGGGCAGCCTCCCGGTCCTACCTCCATAACTTCGGCGAGGAGGGTCCGATCCCCGCGCGGTCGACGGCAGGCGGTAGGGCTCGGAGGGGCGCGGCCTGGTCCGCGAGTGCCCCGGCGCCGCCCCTCTGCCCGTCCGAGGGACAGTAGGAAATGGCCATACCGCTTTCCGGCCGATTGCCGCCGGACGTCCGGCCGCATTCGCTCGGTCTGCGCGGCCGGCGGTAGCCGGGGGCGAGGGGCATCGGGCGGTGGCGGAACCAGGCCGGCCCGACCGCTGGGGGCCGCCCGGGCGACGTTTGAATCTGTCGGGTCGGACCGCCGAATCCCGCGGGATTTCGGGATCGAATCTGCGGGTGGAATCGGCACCTCGTCCCGCTGTCCGGTTCCCCCCGGTCGACTGCAACGGGTTTCCGAGGCCCGTCGGTCAGGCGCGGTTCGCTCCGCAATCCGCCGGCCGATCGGCACCGGGCGGGGCTCTACGGAAAGAGGGGACCCTCCCGCGTCGAGTGCCGGCGCACCGACCCCGCAGGCTGACCGGGAAGGTGAAGACTCACCCCGCTGAATGCCCGGCCCCGGGTACCCTCCGGCTCCGGGGCCATAACTTCGGGGAGGGAGGTCCGATCCCCGCGCGGTCGACGGCAGGCGGTAGGGCTCGGAGGGGCGCGGCCTGGTCCGCGAGTGCCCCGGCGCCGCCCCTCTGCCCGTCCGAGGGACAGTAGGAAATGGCCATACCGCTTTCCGGCCGATTGCCGCCGGACGTCCGGCCGCATTCGCTCGGTCTGCGCGGCCGGCGGTAGCCGGGGGCGAGGGGCATCGGGCGGTGGCGGAACCAGGCCGGCCCGACCGCTGGGGGCCGCCCGGGCGACGTTTGAATCTGTCGGGTCGGACCGCCGAATCCCGCGGGATTTCGGGATCGAATCTGCGGGTGGAATCGGCACCTCGTCCCGCTGTCCGGTTCCCCCCCGTCGACTGCAACGGGTTTCCGAGGCCCGTCGGTCAGGCGCGGTTCGCTCCGCAATCCGCCGGCCGATCGGCACCGGGCGGGGCTCTACGGAAAGAGGGGACCCTCCGGCGTCGAGTGCCGGCGCACCGACCCCGCAGGCTGACCGGGAAGGTGAAGACTCACCCCGCTGAATGCCCGGCCCCGGGCACCCTCCGGCGCCGGGGCCATAACTTCGGGGAGGGAGGTCCGAGCTCCGCGCGGTCGACGGCAGGTGAAAGGGGCCGGTGCGCCGCGGAAGGCGACAGCAGTCCCGTCAGGCTGCACCTCTGCTCGGGCGAACGGCGTCAGGAAAAGGGGAGAGCACTTCCCCACCGATAGCTCCGGAACGCCCGGACCCATTGGCCCGCGGCACCGGTGGCTGCTAGAGGGCCTCCGGCGCCGTCAGCCGGGGTACGTCCCAGGCCGGCCGGACGGCGGGCAGCCGGAGGCAACGGCCTGGAACGGAGCCAGACTTGAGTCGTTCCGTGCCGTGGGCAAAAAGGCAGGGCTGCGGGTCAGCGCAGTTTGGCAAACCTAGCCGCAAGTGCGGGAAGGGCGGAGGAGCACACGGACGCCGCCTTCCCAAACTGAGCCCAAAGTGCCCAGGCATGCCCCCTTGATCTCGCCTAATCAGTGAGCCCAAAATAATTTCAGAGTGTGGAAACCTTATCCAAAAAGGTCGAAAAGAACGGCCAGAGATCAAGTCCGAAAGGGGAAATCAGTAACAAGCAAGCAGAGTAATCATTAACCAAAAAGCGCAAAATTATGTTAAAAGTGTGAAATCATTAACCAAAAACTCGAAAATAATGTCCAGAGACCAAGTCCGAAAGGGCAAATGGTTAACCAGTAAGCAGAGTAATCATTAACCAAAAATCGCAAAAGTAAGTAAAAAGTATGAAATCATTAACCAAAAATCGCAAAAGTAAGTAAAAAGTGTGAAATCATTAACCAAAAACTCGAAAATAATGTGCAGAGACTAAGTCCGAAAGGGCAAATGGTTAACCAGTAAGCAGAGTCATCATTAACCAAAAATCGCAAAAGTAAGTAAAAAGTGTGAAATCATTAACCAAAAATCGCAAAAGTAAGTAAAAAGTGTGAAATCATTAACCAAAAACTCGAAAATAATCTCCAGAGACTAAGTCCGAAAGGGCAAATGGTTAACCAGTAAGCAGAGTAATCATTAACCAAAAATCGCAAAAGTAAGTAAAAAGTGTGAAATCATTAACCAAAAATCGCAAAAGTAAGTAAAAAGTGTGAAATCATTAACCAAAAACTCGAAAATAATGTCCAGAGACTAAGTCCAAAAGGGCAAATGGTTAACCAGTAAGCAGAGTAATCATTAACCAAAAAGCGCAAAAATATGTTAAAAGTGTGAAATCATTAACCAAAAACTCGAAAATAATGTGCAGAGACTAAGTCCGAAAGGGCAAAATGGTTAACCAGTAAGCAGAGTAATCATTAACCAAAAATCGCAAAAGTAAGTAAAAGTGTGAAATCATTAACCAAAAACTCGAAAATAATCTCCAGAGACTAAGTCCGAAAGGGCAAATGGTTAACCAGTAAGCAGAGTAATCATTAACCAAAAATCGCAAAAGTAAGTAAAAAGTGTGAAATCATTAACCAAAAACTCGAAAATAATGTCCAGAGACCAAGTCCGAAAGGGCAAATGGTTAACCAGTAAGCAGAGTAATCATTAACCAAAAATCGCAAAAGTAAGTAAAAAGTGTGAAATCATTAACCAAAAATCGCAAAAGTAAGTAAAAAGTGTGAAATCATTAACCAAAAAGTCGAAAATAATCTCCAGAGACTAAGTCCGAAAGGGCAAATGGTTAACCAGTAAGCAGAGTAATCATTAACCAAAAATCGCAAAAGTAAGTAAAAAGTGTGAAATCATTAACCAAAAATCGCAAAAGTAAGTAAAAAGTGTGAAATCATAACCAAAAAGTCGAAAATAATCTCCAGAGACTAAGTCCAAAAGGGCAAATGGTTAACCAGTAAGCAGAGTAATCATTAACCAAAAATCGCAAAAGTAAGTAAAAAGTGTGAAATCATTAACCAAAAACTCGAAAATAATCTCCAGAGACTAAAGTCCGAAAGGGCAAATGGTTAACCAGTAAGCAGAGTAATCATTAACCAAAAGGCGCAAAAGTAAGTAAAAAGTATGAAATCAGTAACCAAAAAGCGCAAAAATATGTTAAAAGTGTGAAATCATTAACCAAAAAGTCGAAAATAATCTCCAGAGACTAAGTCCGAAAGGGCAAATGGTTAACCAGTAAGCAGAGTAATCATTAACCAAAAATCGCAAAAATATGTTAAAAGTGTGAAATCATTAACCAAAAAACTCGAAAATAATGTGCAGAGACTAAGTCCGAAAGGGCAAATGGTTAACCAGTAAGCAGAGTAATCATTAACCAAAAAGGGCAAAAGTAAGTAAAAAGTATGAAATCATTAACCAAAAAGCACAAAATTAAGTTAAAAGTGTGAAATCATTAACCAAAAAGTCGAAAATAATGTCCAGAGACCAAGTCCGAAAGGGCAAATGGTTAACCAGTAAGCAGAGTAATCATGAACCAAAAATCGCAAAAGTAAGTAAAAAGTATGAAATCATTAACCAAAAAGGGCAAAAGTAAGTAAAAAGTATGAAATCATTAACCAAAAATCGCAAAAGTAAGTAAAAAGTATGAATCATTAACCAAAAATCGCAAAAGTAAGTAAAAAGTATGAAATCATTAACCAAAAAGCACAAAATTAAGTTAAAAGTGTGAAATCATTAACCAAAATGTCGAAAACAATGTCCAGAGACTAAGTCCGAAAGGGCAAATGGTTAACCAGTAAGCAGAGTAATCATTAACCAAAAATCGCAAAAGTAAGTAAAAAGTGTGAAATCATTAACCAAAAACCCGAAAATAATGTCCAGAGACTAAGTCCGAAAGGGCAAATGGTTAACCAGTAAGCAGAGTAATCATTAACCAAAAATCGCAAAAGTAAGTAAAAGTGTGAAATCATTAACCAAAAACTCGAAAATAATGTCCAGAGACTAAGTCCGAAAGGGCAAATGGTTAACCAGTAAGCAGAGTAATCATTAACCAAAAGGCGCAAAAGTAAGTAAAAAGTATGAAATCAGTAACCAAAAAGCGCAAAAATATGTTAAAAGTGTGAAATCATTAACCAAAAACTCGAAAATAATGTGCAGAGACTAAGTCCGAAAGGGCAAATAATTAACCAGTAAGCAGAGTAATCATTAACCAAAAAAGCGCAAAAATATGTTAAAAGTGTGAAATCATTAACCAAAAACTCGAAAATAATGTCCAGAGACTAAGTTCGAAAGGGCAAATGGTTAACCAGTAAGCAGAGTAATCATTAACCAAAAATCGCAAAAGTAAGTAAAAAGTGTGAAATCATTAACCAAAAAGCACAAAATTAAGTTAAAAGTGTGAAATCATTAACCAAAAAGTCGAAAATAATCTCCAGAGACTAAGTCCGAAAGGGCAAATGGTTAACCAGTAAGCAGAGTAATCATTAACCAAAAATCGCAAAAATATGTTAAAAGTGTGAAATCATTAACCAAAAACTCGAAAATAATGTGCAGAGACTAAGTCCGAAAGGGCAAATGGTTAACCAGTAAGCAGAGTAATCATTAACCAAAAAGGGCAAAAGTAAGTAAAAAGTATGAAATCATTAACCAAAAAGCACAAAATTAAGTTAAAAGTGTGAAATCATTAACCAAAAAGTCGAAAATAATGTCCAGAGACCAAGTCCGAAAGGGCAAATGGTTAACCAGTAAGCAGAGTAATCATGAACCAAAAATCGCAAAAGTAAGTAAAAAGTATGAAATCATTAACCAAAAAGGGCAAAAGTAAGTAAAAAGTATGAAATCATTAACCAAAAATCGCAAAAGTAAGTAAAAAGTATGAAATCATTAACCAAAAATCGCAAAAGTAAGTAAAAAGTATGAAATCATTAACCAAAAAGCACAAAATTAAGTTAAAAGTGTGAAATCATTAACCAAAATGTCGAAAACAATGTCCAGAGACTAAGTCCGAAAGGGCAAATGGTTAACCAGTAAGCAGAGTAATCATTAACCAAAAATCGCAAAAGTAAGTAAAAAGTGTGAAATCATTAACCAAAAACCCGAAAATAATGTCCAGAGACTAAGTCCGAAAGGGCAAATGGTTAACCAGTAAGCAGAGTAATCATTAACCAAAAATCGCAAAAGTAAGTAAAAAGTGTGAAATCATTAACCAAAAACTCGAAAATAATGTCCAGAGACTAAGTCCGAAAGGGCAAATGGTTAACCAGTAAGCAGAGTAATCATTAACCAAAAGGCGCAAAAGTAAGTAAAAAGTATGAAATCAGTAACCAAAAAGCGCAAAAATATGTTAAAAGTGTGAAATCATTAACCAAAAACTCGAAAATAATGTGCAGAGACTAAGTCCGAAAGGGCAAATAATTAACCAGTAAGCAGAGTAATCATTAACCAAAAAGCGCAAAAATATGTTAAAAGTGTGAAATCATTAACCAAAAACTCGAAAATAATGTCCAGAGACTAAGTTCGAAAGGGCAAATGGTTAACCAGTAAGCAGAGTAATCATTAACCAAAAATCGCAAAAGTAAGTAAAAAGTGTGAAATCATTAACCAAAAAGCACAAAATTAAGTTAAAAGTGTGAAATCATTAACCAAAAAGTCGAAAATAATCTCCAGAGACTAAGTCCGAAAGGGCAAATGGTTAACCAGTAAGCAGAGTAATCATTAACCAAAAATCGCAAAAATATGTTAAAAGTGTGAAATCATTAACCAAAAACTCGAAAATAATGTGCAGAGACTAAGTCCGAAAGGGCAAATGGTTAACCAGTAAGCAGAGTAATCATTAACCAAAAAGGGCAAAAGTAAGTAAAAAGTACAAAAAGCACAAAATTAAGTTAAAAGTGTGAAATCATTAACCAAAAGTCGAAAATAATGTCCAGAGACCAAGTCCGAAAGGGCAAATGGTTAACCAGTAAGCAGAGTAATCATGAACCAAAATCGCAAAAGTAAGTAAAAAGTATGAAATCATTAACCAAAAAGGGCAAAAGTAAGTAAAAAGTATGAAATCATTAACCAAAAATCGCAAAAGTAAGTAAAAAGTATGAAATCATTAACCAAAAATCGCAAAAGTAAGTAAAAAGTATGAAATCATTAACCAAAAAGCACAAAATTAAGTTAAAAGTGTGAAATCATTAACCAAAATGTCGAAAACAATGTCCAGAGACTAAGTCCGAAAGGGCAAATGGTTAACCAGTAAGCAGAGTAATCATTAACCAAAAATCGCAAAGTAAGTAAAAAGTGTGAAATCATTAACCAAAAACCGAAAATAATGTCCAGAGACTAAGTCCGAAAGGGCAAATGGTTAACCAGTAAGCAGAGTAATCATTAACCAAAAATCGCAAAAGTAAGTAAAAAGTGTGAAATCATTAACCAAAAACTCGAAAATAATGTCCAGAGACTAAGTCCGAAAGGGCAAATGGTTAACCAGTAAGCAGAGTAATCATTAACCAAAAGGCGCAAAAGTAAGTAAAAAGTATGAAATCAGTAACCAAAAAGCGCAAAAATATGTTAAAAGTGTGAAATCATTAACCAAAAACTCGAAAATAATGTGCAGAGACTAAGTCCGAAAGGCAAATAATTAACCAGTAAGCAGAGTAATCATTAACCAAAAAGCGCAAAAATATGTTAAAAGTGTGAAATCATTAACCAAAAACTCGAAAATAATGTCCAGAGACTAAGTTCGAAAGGGCAAATGGTTAACCAGTAAGCAGAGTAATCATTAACCAAAAATCGCAAAAGTAAGTAAAAAGTGTGAAATCATTAACCAAAAAGCACAAAATTAAGTTAAAAGTGTGAAATCATTAACCAAAAAGTCGAAAATAATCTCCAGAGACTAAGTCCGAAAGGGCAAATGGTTAACCAGTAAGCAGAGTAATCATTAACCAAAAAGCGCAAAAATATGTTAAAAGTGTGAAATCATTAACCAAAAACTCGAAAATAATGTGCAGAGACTAAGTCCGAAGGGCAAATAATTAACCAGTAAGCAGAGTAATCATTAACCAAAAAGCGCAAAAATATGTAAAAAGTGTGAAATCAGTAACCAAAAAGCGCAAAAGTAAGTAAAAAGTGTGAAATCATTAACCAAAAACTCGAAAATAATCTCCAGAGACTAAGTCCGAAAGGGCAAATGGTTAACCAGTAAGCAGAGTAATCATTAACCAAAAAGCGCAAAAATATGTTAAAAGTGTGAAATCATTAACCAAAAACTCGAAAATAATGTGCAGAGACTAAGTCCGAAAGGGCAAATAATTAACCAGTAAGCAGAGTAATCATTAACCAAAAAGCGCAAAAATATGTAAAAAGTGTGAAATCAGTAACCAAAAAGCGCAAAAGTAAGTAAAAAGTGTGAAATCATTAACCAAAAAGTCGAAAATAATCTCCAGAGACTAAGTCCGAAAGGGCAAATGGTTAACCAGTAAGCAGAGTAATCATTAACCAAAAATCGCAAAAGTAAGTAAAAAGTGTGAAATCATTAACCAAAAATCGCAAAAGTAAGTAAAAAGTGTGAAATCATTAACCAAAAACTCGAAAATAATGTCCAGAGACTAAGTCCAAAAGGGCAAATGGTTAACCAGTAAGCAGAGTAATCATTAACCAAAAAGCGCAAAAATATGTTAAAAGTGTGAAATCATTAACCAAAAACTCGAAAATAATGTGCAGAGACTAAGTCCGAAAGGGCAAATGGTTAACCAGTAAGCAGAGTAATCATTAACCAAAAATCGCAAAAGTAAGTAAAAAGTGTGAAATCATTAACCAAAAACTCGAAAATAATCTCCAGAGACTAAGTCCGAAAGGGCAAATGGTTAACCAGTAAGCAGAGTAATCATTAACCAAAAATCGCAAAAGTAAGTAAAAAGTGTGAAATCATTAACCAAAAACTCGAAAATAATGTCCAGAGACCAAGTCCGAAAGGGCAAATGGTTAACCAGTAAGCAGAGTAATCATTAACCAAAAATCGCAAAAGTAAGTAAAAAGTGTGAAATCATTAACCAAAAATCGCAAAAGTAAGTAAAAAGTGTGAAATCATTAACCAAAAAGTCGAAAATAATCTCCAGAGACTAAGTCCGAAAGGGCAAATGGTTAACCAGTAAGCAGAGTAATCATTAACCAAAAATCGCAAAAGTAAGTAAAAAGTGTGAAATCATTAACCAAAAATCGCAAAAGTAAGTAAAAAGTGTGAAATCATTAACCAAAAAGTCGAAAATAATCTCCAGAGACTAAGTCCAAAAGGGCAAATGGTTAACCAGTAAGCAGAGTAATCATTAACCAAAAATCGCAAAAGTAAGTAAAAAGTGTGAAATCATTAACCAAAAACTCGAAAATAATCTCCAGAGACTAAGTCCGAAAGGGCAAATGGTTAACCAGTAAGCAGAGTAATCATTAACCAAAAGGCGCAAAAGTAAGTAAAAAGTATGAAATCAGTAACCAAAAAGCGCAAAAATATGTTAAAAGTGTGAAATCATTAACCAAAAAGTCGAAAATAATCTCCAGAGACTAAGTCCGAAAGGGCAAATAATTAACCAGTAAGCAGAGTAATCATTAACCAAAAAGCGCAAAAATATGTTAAAAGTGTGAAATCATTAACCAAAAACTCGAAAATAATGTCCAGAGACTAAGTTCGAAAGGGCAAATGGTTAACCAGTAAGCAGAGTAATCATTAACCAAAAATCGCAAAAGTAAGTAAAAAGTGTGAAATCATTAACCAAAAAGCACAAAATTAAGTTAAAAGTGTGAAATCATTAACCAAAAAGTCGAAAATAATCTCCAGAGACTAAGTCCGAAAGGGCAAATGGTTAACCAGTAAGCAGAGTAATCATTAACCAAAAATCGCAAAAATATGTTAAAAGTGTGAAATCATTAACCAAAAACTCGAAAATAATGTGCAGAGACTAAGTCCGAAAGGGCAAATGGTTAACCAGTAAGCAGAGTAATCATTAACCAAAAAGGGCAAAAGTAAGTAAAAAGTATGAAATCATTAACCAAAAAGCACAAAATTAAGTTAAAAGTGTGAAATCATTAACCAAAAAGTCGAAAATAATGTCCAGAGACCAAGTCCGAAAGGGCAAATGGTTAACCAGTAAGCAGAGTAATCATGAACCAAAAATCGCAAAAGTAAGTAAAAAGTATGAAATCATTAACCAAAAAGGGCAAAAGTAAGTAAAAAGTATGAAATCATTAACCAAAAATCGCAAAAGTAAGTAAAAAGTATGAAATCATTAACCAAAAATCGCAAAAGTAAGTAAAAAGTATGAAATCATTAACCAAAAAGCACAAAATTAAGTTAAAAGTGTGAAATCATTAACCAAAATGTCGAAAACAATGTCCAGAGACTAAGTCCGAAAGGGCAAATGGTTAACCAGTAAGCAGAGTAATCATTAACCAAAAATCGCAAAAGTAAGTAAAAAGTGTGAAATCATTAACCAAAAACCCGAAAATAATGTCCAGAGACTAAGTCCGAAAGGGCAAATGGTTAACCAGTAAGCAGAGTAATCATTAACCAAAAATCGCAAAAGTAAGTAAAAAGTGTGAAATCATTAACCAAAAACTCGAAAATAATGTCCAGAGACTAAGTCCGAAAGGGCAAATGGTTAACCAGTAAGCAGAGTAATCATTAACCAAAAGGCGCAAAAGTAAGTAAAAAGTATGAAATCAGTAACCAAAAAGCGCAAAAATATGTTAAAAGTGTGAAATCATTAACCAAAAACTCGAAAATAATGTGCAGAGACTAAGTCCGAAAGGGCAAATAATTAACCAGTAAGCAGAGTAATCATTAACCAAAAAGCGCAAAAATATGTTAAAAGTGTGAAATCATTAACCAAAAACTCGAAAATAATGTCCAGAGACTAAGTTCGAAAGGGCAAATGGTTAACCAGTAAGCAGAGTAATCATTAACCAAAAATCGCAAAAGTAAGTAAAAAGTGTGAAATCATTAACCAAAAAGCACAAAATTAAGTTAAAAGTGTGAAATCATTAACCAAAAAGTCGAAAATAATCTCCAGAGACTAAGTCCGAAAGGGCAAATGGTTAACCAGTAAGCAGAGTAATCATTAACCAAAAAGCGCAAAAATATGTTAAAAGTGTGAAATCATTAACCAAAAACTCGAAAATAATGTGCAGAGACTAAGTCCGAAAGGGCAAATAATTAACCAGTAAGCAGAGTAATCATTAACCAAAAAGCGCAAAAATATGTAAAAAGTGTGAAATCAGTAACCAAAAAGCGCAAAAGTAAGTAAAAAGTGTGAAATCATTAACCAAAAACCCGAAAATAATGTCCAGAGACTAAGTCCGAAAGGGCAAATGGTTAACCAGTAAGCAGAGTAATCATTAACCAAAAATCGCAAAAGTAAGTAAAAAGTGTGAAATCATTAACCAAAAACTCGAAAATAATGTCCAGAGACTAAGTCCGAAAGGGCAAATGGTTAACCAGTAAGCAGAGTAATCATTAACCAAAAGGCGCAAAAGTAAGTAAAAAGTATGAAATCAGTAACCAAAAAGCGCAAAAATATGTTAAAAGTGTGAAATCATTAACCAAAAACTCGAAAATAATGTGCAGAGACTAAGTCCGAAAGGGCAAATAATTAACCAGTAAGCAGAGTAATCATTAACCAAAAAGCGCAAAAATATGTTAAAAGTGTGAAATCATTAACCAAAAACTCGAAAATAATGTCCAGAGACTAAGTTCGAAAGGGCAAATGGTTAACCAGTAAGCAGAGTAATCATTAACCAAAAATCGCAAAAGTAAGTAAAAAGTGTGAAATCATTAACCAAAAAGCACAAAATTAAGTTAAAAGTGTGAAATCATTAACCAAAAAGTCGAAAATAATCTCCAGAGACTAAGTCCGAAAGGGCAAATGGTTAACCAGTAAGCAGAGTAATCATTAACCAAAAATCGCAAAAATATGTTAAAAGTGTGAAATCATTAACCAAAAACTCGAAAATAATGTGCAGAGACTAAGTCCGAAAGGGCAAATGGTTAACCAGTAAGCAGAGTAATCATTAACCAAAAAGGGCAAAAGTAAGTAAAAAGTATGAAATCATTAACCAAAAAGCACAAAATTAAGTTAAAAGTGTGAAATCATTAACCAAAAAGTCGAAAATAATGTCCAGAGACCAAGTCCGAAAGGGCAAATGGTTAACCAGTAAGCAGAGTAATCATGAACCAAAAATCGCAAAAGTAAGTAAAAAGTATGAAATCATTAACCAAAAAGGGCAAAAGTAAGTAAAAAGTATGAAATCATTAACCAAAAATCGCAAAAGTAAGTAAAAAGTATGAAATCATTAACCAAAAATCGCAAAAGTAAGTAAAAAGTATGAAATCATTAACCAAAAAGCACAAAATTAAGTTAAAAGTGTGAAATCATTAACCAAAATGTCGAAAACAATGTCCAGAGACTAAGTCCGAAAGGGCAAATGGTTAACCAGTAAGCAGAGTAATCATTAACCAAAAATCGCAAAAGTAAGTAAAAAGTGTGAAATCATTAACCAAAAACCCGAAAATAATGTCCAGAGACTAAGTCCGAAAGGGCAAATGGTTAACCAGTAAGCAGAGTAATCATTAACCAAAAATCGCAAAAGTAAGTAAAAAGTGTGAAATCATTAACCAAAAACTCGAAAATAATGTCCAGAGACTAAGTCCGAAAGGGCAAATGGTTAACCAGTAAGCAGAGTAATCATTAACCAAAAGGCGCAAAAGTAAGTAAAAAGTATGAAATCAGTAACCAAAAAGCGCAAAAATATGTTAAAAGTGTGAAATCATTAACCAAAAACTCGAAAATAATGTGCAGAGACTAAGTCCGAAAGGGCAAATAATTAACCAGTAAGCAGAGTAATCATTAACCAAAAAGCGCAAAAATATGTTAAAAGTGTGAAATCATTAACCAAAAACTCGAAAATAATGTCCAGAGACTAAGTTCGAAAGGGCAAATGGTTAACCAGTAAGCAGAGTAATCATTAACCAAAAATCGCAAAAGTAAGTAAAAAGTGTGAAATCATTAACCAAAAAGCACAAAATTAAGTTAAAAGTGTGAAATCATTAACCAAAAAGTCGAAAATAATCTCCAGAGACTAAGTCCGAAAGGGCAAATGGTTAACCAGTAAGCAGAGTAATCATTAACCAAAAAGCGCAAAAATATGTTAAAAGTGTGAAATCATTAACCAAAAACTCGAAAATAATGTGCAGAGACTAAGTCCGAAAGGGCAAATAATTAACCAGTAAGCAGAGTAATCATTAACCAAAAAGCGCAAAAATATGTAAAAAGTGTGAAATCAGTAACCAAAAAGCGCAAAAGTAAGTAAAAAGTGTGAAATCATTAACCAAAAACTCGAAAATAATCTCCAGAGACTAAGTCCGAAAGGGCAAATGGTTAACCAGTAAGCAGAGTAATCATTAACCAAAAAGCGCAAAAATATGTTAAAAGTGTGAAATCATTAACCAAAAACTCGAAAATAATGTGCAGAGACTAAGTCCGAAAGGGCAAATAATTAACCAGTAAGCAGAGTAATCATTAACCAAAAAGCGCAAAAATATGTAAAAAGTGTGAAATCAGTAACCAAAAAGCGCAAAAGTAAGTAAAAAGTGTGAAATCATTAACCAAAAAGTCGAAAATAATCTCCAGAGACTAAGTCCGAAAGGGCAAATGGTTAACCAGTAAGCAGAGTAATCATTAACCAAAAAGCGCAAAAATATGTTAAAAGTGTGAAATCATTAACCAAAAACTCGAAAATAATGTCCAGAGACTAAGTCCGAAAGGGCAAATGGTTAACCAGTAAGCAGAGTAATCATTAACCAAAAATCGCAAAAGTAAGTAAAAAGTGTGAAATCATTAACCAAAAAGCACAAAATTAAGTTAAAAGTGTGAAATCATTAACCAAAAAGTCGAAAATAATCTCCAGAGACTAAGTCCGAAAGGGCAAATGGTTAACCAGTAAGCAGAGTAATCATTAACCAAAAAGCGCAAAAATATGTTAAAAGTGTGAAATCATTAACCAAAAATCGCAAAAGTAAGTAAAAAGTGTGAAATCATTAACCAAAAAGTCGAAAATAATGTCCAGAGACTAAGTCCGAAAGGGCAAATGGTTAACCAGTAAGCAGAGTAATCATTAACCAAAAAGCGCAAAAATATGTTAAAAGTGTGAAATCATTAACCAAAAACTCGAAAATAATGTCCAGAGACTAAGTCCGAAAGGGCAAATGGTTAACCAGTAAGCAGAGTAATCATTAACCAAAAAGGGCAAAAGTAAGTAAAAAGTATGAAATCATTAACCAAAAAGTCGAAAATAATGCCCAGAGACTAAGTCCGAAAGGGCAAATGGTTAACCAGAAAATCCGTCGAATAATGTCCAGAGACTAAGTCCGAAAGGGCAAATGGTTAACCAGTGGAAGGGCGATCAAGCGGAAAAATTTGCCCCGGTTACCCGGGATGGAGTTCCAGAGGTCCGGCCAGAGTTGTCAAATTCGTCCCGCTGATCGGACGCTTGTCATTCGGGTGGCTGGGGGTTGGCGGGGTATCTGCACAGTAGTAGGAGGTGGCAAGTCGGGACTTGGACGTTTATTCCAAGAGTCCACCCGAGCCTCCAGGTCTGCAGAGACCGACCCTAGCTGCCGCCCAACCGACTTTTAAGCCTTTTTCGGATGGGGATTTTTTCCCATTTTCGTCCATTTTTCGGGTTTTCTGTCGGGCTTAATAGGCGGCAGCCTGACCCCCGGCCGAGGCGGGGGGCGCACTCTCCCTTGCGTAAGGGTCCGGATTTGCCCCGGAAAGTGCCCCCGACGGCCTCCCGACCCGGGTGCCTGCAGGGCGGGGGAAAGGGTAGTCCCAGCCGCAGGAAATCATTAACCAAAAGACTTAGCCGTCGGGGCAGAGGCTAAGACCCGGGCTGGTGAAATCATTAACCAAAAGGAATGCACCCTTTTCCGAAAGTGCAGGCCGAAATAAGGCGAGCCTTGGGCCGGGAAGGCCAAAACCCCCAACTCATGGAAGTGTATGGGGTCGGACTCGGCGACTTTCCCGGGCCCCGAGTTGACCTTTCCCCACGGGGGCGGTCAAGTTGCTCCCGCCAAGAGGGCACGTTGCATTTGCTGCCGCTCTAGTCCCCGGGCTAGTTAATCAGTTGCCGTCGGAAGTCCCGATGCCGAAATGAAAAATGGCCGTTGCGGCGATTTGGCGCCTCATTTTCGGAAGGACTACCGGCAGGCAACCCGCCGAATTGACACTTGCGATTCGGGTGGCTGGGGGTTGGCGGGGTACCCGGAGATTTTCGGGAACTCGATTTTCAGAACTTTTGCTGGCAGCGGTTGCACTTGCAAAGTGGCCGAAGAAGTGCTCCCTCAAGGAAGGACCTTCTTTTGAAATAAAAGACCTTCCGAAGAGTGCCTGGAAGTCATTTATGAGCATTTAAGGGTAAATCTGGCGGACTTTCCATGCTCTGTTGCCGGCTCTGAAATATCGCACAGTTGGGTCTAGG
>NW_027141388.1:0-27869 GCF_036365525.1 Heterodontus francisci
TGAGAGGGTGGGGAGTTGGATGAGGTACAGTGTGTGTGAGAGGGTGGGGAGTTGGATGAGGTACAGTGTGTGTGAGAGGGTGGGGAGTTGGATGAGGTACAGTGTGTGTGAGAGGGTGGGGAGTTGGATGAGGTACAGTGTGTGTGTGAGAGGGTGGGGAGTTGGATGAGGTACAGTGTGTGTGTGAGGGTGGGGAGTTGGATGAGGTACAGTGTGTGTGAGAGGGTGGGGAGTTGGATGAGGTACAGAGTGTGTGAGAGGGTGGGGAGTTGGATGATGTACAGAGTGTGTGTGAGAGGGTGGGGAGTTGGATGGGTACAGTGTGTGTGAGAGGGTGGGGAGTTGGATGAGGTACAGAGTGTGTGAGAGGGTGGGGAGTTGGATGAGGTACAGAGTGTGTGTGAGAGGGTGGGGTGTTGGATGAGGTACAGTGTGTGTGTGTGAGGTGGGGAGTTGGATGAGGTACAGTGTGTGTGAGAGGGTGGGGAGTTGGATGAGGTACAGTGTGTGTGAGAGGGTGGGGAGTTGGATGAGGTACAGTGTGTGTGAGAGGGTGGGGAGTTGGATGAGGTACAGAGTGTGTGTGAGAGGGTGGGGAGTTGGATGAGGTACAGTGTGTGTGTGAGGGTGGGGAGTTGGATGAGGTACAGTGTGTGTGAGAGGGTGGGGAGTTGGATGGGGTACAGTGTGTGTGAGAGGGTGGGGAGTTGGATGAGGTACAGTGTGTGTGTGTGAGGTGGGGAGTTGGATGAGGTACAGTGTGTGTGAGAGGGTGGGGAGTTGGATGAGGTACAGAGTGTGTGTGAGAGGGTGGGGAGTTGGATGAGGTACAGTGTGTGTGAGAGGGTGGGGAGTTGGATGAGGTACAGTGTGTGTGTGAGGGTGGGGAGTTGGATGAGGTACAGTGTGTGTGTGAGAGGGTGGGGAGTTGGATGAGGTACAGTGTGTGTGAGAGGGTGGGGAGTTGGATGAGGTACAGTGTGTGTGAGAGGGTGGGGAGTTGGATGAGGTACAGTGTGTGTGTGAGGGTGGGGAATTGGATGGGGTACAGTGTGTGTGAGAGGGTGGGGAATTGGATGGGGTACAGTGTGTGTGAGAGGGTGGCGAGTTGGATGGGGTACAGTGTGTGTGAGAGGGTGGGGAGTTGGATGAGGTACAGTGTGTGTGAGAGGGTGGGGAGTTGGATGAGGTACAGTGTGTGTGAGAGGGTGGGGAGTTGGATGAGGTACAGTGTGTGTGAGAGGGTGGGGAGTTGGATGAGGTACAGTGTGTGTGAGAGGGTGGGGAGTTGGATGAGGTACAGTGTGTGTGAGAGGGTGGGGAGTTGGATGAGGTACAGAGTGTGTGAGAGGGTGGGGAGTTGGATGAGGTACAGTGTGTGTGTGAGAGGGTGGGGAGTTGGATGAGGTACAGAGTGTGTGTGTGAGGTGGGGAGTTGGATGAGGTACAGTGTGTGTGAGAGGGTGGGGAGTTGGATGAGGTACAGAGTGTGTGAGAGGGTGGGGAGTTGGATGAGGTACAGTGTGTGTGTGAGAGGGTGGGGAGTTGGATGAGGTACAGTGTGTGTGTGTGAGGTGGGGAGTTGGATGAGGTACAGTGTGTGTGTGAGAGGGTGGGGAGTTGGATGAGGTACAGAGTGTGTGAGAGGGTGGGGAGTTGGATGAGGTACAGTGTGTGTGAGAGGGTGGGGAGTTGGATGGGGTACAGTGTGTGTGAGAGGGTGGGGAGTTGGATGGGGTACAGTGTGTGTGAGAGGGTGGGGAGTTGGATGAGGTACAGAGTGTGTGAGAGGCTGGGGAGTTGGATGAGGTACAGAGTGTGTGTGAGAGGGTGGGGAGTTGGATGAGGTACAGTGTGTGTGTGTGAGGTGGGGAGTTGGATGAGGTACAGAGTGTGTGAGAGGGTGGGGAGTTGGATGAGGTACAGTGTGTGTGAGAGGGTGGGGAGTTGGATGAGGTAAAGTGTGTGTGAGAGGGTGGGGAGTTGGATGAGGTACAGTGTGTGTGAGAGGGTGGGGAGTTGGATGAGGTAAAGTGTGTGTGAGAGGGTGGGGAGTTGGATGAGGTACAGTGTGTGTGAGAGGGTGGGGAGTTGGATGAGGTACAGTGTGTGTGAGAGGGTGGGGAGTTGGATGAGGTACAGTTTGTGTGAGAGGGTGGGGAGTTGGATGAGGTACAGAGTGTGTGTGTGAGGTGGGGAGTTGGATGAGGTACAGTGTGTGTGAGAGGGTGGGGAGTTGGATGAGGTACAGAGTGTGTGTGTGAGGTGGGGAGTAGGATGAGGTACAGTGTGTGTGAGAGGGTGGGGAGTTGGATGAGGTACAGAGTGTGTGTGAGAGGGTGGGGAGTTGGATGAGGTACAGTGTGTGTGAGAGGGTGGGGAGTTGGATGAGGTACAGTGTGTGTGTGAGGGTGTTGAGTTGGATGAGGTACAGTGTGTGTGTGAGAGGGTGGGGAGTTGGATGAGGTACAGTGTGTGTGTGAGAGGGTGGGGAGTTGGATGAGGTACAGAGTGTGTGTGAGAGGGTGGGGAGTTGGATGGGGTACAGTGTGTGTGAGAGGGTGGGGAGTTGGATGAGGTACAGTGTGTGTGAGAGGGTGGGGAGTTGGATGAGGTACAGTGTGTGTGTGAGAGGGTGGGGAGTTGGATGAGGTACAGTGTGTGTGAGAGGGTGGGGAATTGGATGGGGTACAGTGTGTGTGAGAGGGTGGGGAGTTGGATGAGGTACAGTGTGTGTGAGAGGGTGGGGAGTTGGATGAGGTACAGTGTGTGTGAGAGGGTGGGGAGTTGGATGAGGTACAGAGTGTGTGAGAGGGTGGGGAGTTGGATGAGGTACAGAGTGTGTTTGTGAGGTGGGGAGTTGGATGAGGTACAGTGTGTGTGAGAGGGTGGGGAGTTGGATGAGGTACAGTGTGTGTGTGTGAGGTGGGGGGTTGGAGGAGGTACAGTGTGTGTGTGAGAGGGTGGGGAGTTGGATGAGGTACAGAGTGTGTGAGAGGGTGGGGAGTTGGATGGGGTACAGTGTGTGTGAGAGGGTGGGGAGTTGGATGAGGTACAGTGTGTGTGAGAGGGTGGGGAGTTGGATGAGGTACAGTGTGTGTGAGAGGGTGGGGAGTTGGATGAGGTACAGTGTGTGTGTGTGAGGTGGGGAGTTGGATGAGGTACAGTGTGTGTGTGAGAGGGTGGGGAGTTGGATGAGGTACAGTGTGTGTGAGAGGGTGGGGAGTTGGATGGGGTACAGTGTGTGTGTGAGGGTGGGGAGTTGGATGAGGTACAGTGTGTGTGAGAGGGTGGGGAGTTGGATGGGGTACAGTGTGTGTGAGAGGGTGGGGAGTTGGATGAGGTACAGAGTGTGTGAGAGGGTGGGGAGTTGGATGAGGTACAGAGTGTGTGTGAGAGGGTGGGGAGTTGGATGAGGTACAGTGTGTGTGTGAGAGGGTGGGGAGTTGGATGAGGTACAGTGTGTGTGAGAGGGTGGGGAGTTGGATGGGGTAAAGTGTGTGTTTGAGGGTGGGGAGTTGGATGAGGTACAGTGTGTGTGAGAGGGTGGGGAGTTGGATGGGGTACAGTGTGTGTGAGAGGGTGGGGAGTTGGATGAGGTACAGAGTGTGTGAGAGGGTGGGGAGTTGGATGATGTACAGAGTGTGTGTGAGAGGGTGGGGAGTTGGATGAGGTACAGTGTGTGTGTGTGAGGTGGGGAGTTGGATGAGGGACAGTGTGTGTGAGAGGGTGGGGAGTTGGATGAGGTAAAGTGTGTGTGAGAGGGTGGGGAGTTGGATGAGGTACAGTGTGTGTGAGAGGGTGGGGAGTTGGATGAGGTAAAGTGTGTGTGAGAGGGTGGGGAGTTGGATGAGGTACAGTGTGTGTGAGAGGGTGGGGAGTTGGATGAGGTACAGTGTGTGTGAGAGGGTGGGGAGTTGGTAGAGGTACAGTGTGTGTGAGAGGGTGGGGAGTTGGATGAGGTACAGTGTGTGTGAGAGGGTGGGGAGTTGGATGAGGTACAGAGTGTGTGTGAGAGGGTGGGGAGTTGGATGAGGTACATGTGTGTGTGTGAGGGTGGGGAGTTGGATGAGGTACAGTGTGTGTGAGAGGGTGGGGAGTTGGATGGGGTGCAGTGTGTGTGAGAGGGTGGGGAGTTGGATGAGGTACAGTGTGTGTGTGAGGGTGGGGAGTTGGATGAGGTACAGTGTGTGTGAGAGGGTGGGGAGTTGGATGGGGTACAGTGTGTGTGAGAGGGTGGGGAGTTGGATGAGGTACAGTGTGTGTGAGAGGGTGGGGCGTTGGATGAGGTACAGAGTGTGTGAGAGGGTGGGGAGTTGGATGAGGTACAGTGTGTGTGTGAGAGGGTGGGGAGTTGGATGAGGTACAGAGTGTGTGTGAGAGGGTGGGGAGTTGGATGAGGTACAGAGTGTGTGTGAGGGTGTGGAGTTGGATGAGGTACAGAGTGTGTGTGAGGGTGTGGAGTTGGATGAGGTACAGTGTGTGTGTGAGGTGGGGAGTTGGATGAGGTACAGTGTGTGTGTGTGAGGTGGGGAGTTGGATGAGGTACAGAGTGTGTGTGAGAGGGTGGGGAGTTGGATGAGGTACAGAGTGTGTGTGTGAGGTGGGGAGTTGGATGAGGTACAGAGTGTGTGTGAGAGGGTGGGGAGTTGGATGAGGTACAGTGTGTGTGTGAGAGGGTGGGGAGTTGGATGAGGTACAGTGTGTGTGTGAGAGGGTGGGGAGTTGGATGAGGTACAGTGTGTGTGAGAGGGTGGGGAGTTGGATGAGGTACAGTGTGTGTGAGAGGGTGGGGAGTTGGATGAGGTACAGTGTGTGTGTGAGAGGGTGGGGAGTTGGATGAGGTACAGTGTGTGTGTGAGAGGGTGGGGAGTTGGATGAGGTACAGTGTGTGTGTGAGAGGGTGGGGAGTTGGATGAGGTACAGAGTGTGTGTGAGAGGGTGGGGAGTTGGATGAGGTACAGTGTGTGTGAGAGGGTGGGGAGTTCGATGAGGTAAAGTGTGTGTGAGAGGGTGGGGAGTTGGATGAGGTACAGTGTGTGTGAGAGGGTGGGGAGTTGGATGAGGTACAGTGTGTGTGAGAGGGTGGGGAGTTGGATGAGGTTCAGTGTGTGTGAGAGGGTGGGGAGTTGGATGAGGTACAGTGTGTGTGAGAGGGTGGGGAGTTGGATGAGGTACAGTGTGTGTGAGAGGGTGGGGAGTTGGATGAGGTACAGTGTGTGTGTGAGAGGGTGGGGAGTTGGATGAGGTACAGAGTGTGTGTGAGAGGGTGGGGAGTTGGATGGGGTACAGTGTGTGTGAGAGGGTGGGGAGTTGGATGAGGTACAGTGTGTGTGAGAGGGTGGGGAGTTGGATGAGGTACAGTGTGTGTGTGAGAGGGTGGGAGTTGGATGAGGTACAGTGTGTGTGAGAGGGTGGGGAATTGGATGGGGTACAGTGTGTGTGAGAGGGTGGGGAGTTGGATGAGGTACAGTGTGTGTGAGAGGGTGGGGAATTGGATGGGGTACAGTGTGTGTGAGAGGGTGGGGAGTTGGATGAGGTACAGTGTGTGTGAGAGGGTGGGGAGTTGGATGAGGTACAGTGTGTGTGAGAGGGTGGGGAGTTGGATGAGGTACAGAGTGTGTGAGAGGGTGGGGAGTTGGATGAGGTACAGAGTGTGTTTGTGAGGTGGGGAGTTGGATGAGGTACAGTGTGTGTGAGAGGGTGGGGAGTTGGATGAGGTACAGTGTGTGTGTGTGAGGTGGGGGGTTGGAGGAGGTACAGTGTGTGTGTGAGAGGGTGGGGAGTTGGATGAGGTACAGAGTGTGTGAGAGGGTGGGGAGTTGGATGGGGTACAGTGTGTGTGAGAGGGTGGGGAGTTGGATGAGGTACAGTGTGTGTGAGAGGGTGGGGAGTTGGATGAGGTACAGTGTGTGTGAGAGGGTGGGGAGTTGGATGAGGTACAGTGTGTGTGTGTGAGGTGGGGAGTTGGATGAGGTACAGTGTGTGTGTGAGAGGGTGGGGAGTTGGATGAGGTACAGTGTGTGTGAGAGGGTGGGGAGTTGGATGGGGTACAGTGTGTGTGTGAGGGTGGGGAGTTGGATGAGGTACAGTGTGTGTGAGAGGGTGGGGAGTTGGATGGGGTACAGTGTGTGTGACAGGGTGGGGAGTTGGATGAGGTACAGAGTGTGTGAGAGGGTGGGGAGTTGGATGAGGTACAGAGTGTGTGTGAGAGGGTGGGGAGTTGGATGAGGTACAGTGTGTGTGTGAGAGGGTGGGGAGTTGGATGAGGTACAGTGTGTGTGAGAGGGTGGGGAGTTGGATGGGGTAAAGTGTGTGTTTGAGGGTGGGGAGTTGGATGAGGTACAGTGTGTGTGAGAGGGTGGGGAGTTGGATGGGGTACAGTGTGTGTGAGAGGGTGGGGAGTTGGATGAGGTACAGAGTGTGTGAGAGGTGGGGAGTTGGATGATGTACAGAGTGTGTGTGAGAGGGTGGGGAGTTGGATGAGGTACAGTGTGTGTGTGTGAGGTGGGGAGTTGGATGAGGGACAGTGTGTGTGAGAGGGTGGGGAGTTGGATGAGGTAAAGTGTGTGTGAGAGGGTGGGGAGTTGGATGAGGTACAGTGTGTGTGAGAGGGTGGGGAGTTGGATGAGGTAAAGTGTGTGTGAGAGGGTGGGGAGTTGGATGAGGAACAGTGTGTGTGAGAGGGTGGGGAGTTGGATGAGGTACAGTGTGTGTGAGAGGGTGGGGAGTTGGTAGAGGTACAGTGTGTGTGAGAGGGTGGGGAGTTGGATGAGGTACAGTGTGTGTGAGAGGGTGGGGAGTTGGATGAGGTACAGAGTGTGTGTGAGAGGGTGGGGAGTTGGATGAGGTACAGTGTGTGTGTGAGGGTGGGGAGTTGGATGAGGTACAGTGTGTGTGAGAGGGTGGGGAGTTGGATGGGGTGCAGTGTGTGTGAGAGGGTGGGGAGTTGGATGAGGTACAGTGTGTGTGTGAGGGTGGGGAGTTGGATGAGGTACAGTGTGTGTGAGAGGGTGGGGAGTTGGATGGGGTACAGTGTGTGTGAGAGGGTGGGGAGTTGGATGAGGTACAGTGTGTGTGAGAGGGTGGGGCGTTGGATGAGGTACAGAGTGTGTGAGAGGGTGGGGAGTTGGATGAGGTACAGTGTGTGTGTGAGAGGGTGGGGAGTTGGATGAGGTACAGAGTGTGTGTGAGAGGGTGGGGAGTTGGATGAGGTACAGAGTGTGTGTGAGGGTGTGGAGTTGGATGAGGTACAGAGTGTATGTGAGGGTGTGGAGTTGGATGAGGTACAGTGTGTGTGTGAGGTGGGGAGTTGGAAGAGGTACAGTGTGTGTGTGTGAGGTGGGGAGTTGGATGAGGTACAGAGTGTGTGTGAGAGGGTGGGGAGTTGGATGAGGTACAGAGTGTGTGTGTGAGGTGGGGAGTTGGATGAGGTACAGAGTGTGTGTGAGAGGGTGGGGAGTTGGATGAGGTACAGTGTGTGTGTGAGAGGGTGGGGAGTTGGATGAGGTACAGTGTGTGTGTGAGAGGGTGGGGAGTTGGATGGGGTACAGTGTGTGTGAGAGGGTGGGGAGTTGGATGAGGTACAGTGTGTGTGAGAGGGTGGGGAGTTGGATGAGGTACAGTGTGTGTGTGAGAGGGTGGGGAGTTGGATGAGGTACAGTGTGTGTGTGAGAGGGTGGGGAGTTGGATGAGGTACAGTGTGTGTGTGAGAGGGTGGGGAGTTGGATGAGGTACAGAGTGTGTGTGAGAGGGTGGGGAGTTGGATGAGGTACAGTGTGTGTGAGAGGGTGGGGAGTTCGATGAGGTAAAGTGTGTGTGAGAGGGTGGGGAGTTGGATGAGGTACAGTGTGTGTGAGAGGGTGGGGAGTTGGATGAGGTACAGTGTGTGTGAGAGGGTGGGGAGTTGGATGAGGTTCAGTGTGTGTGAGAGGGTGGGGAGTTGGATGAGGTACAGTGTGTGTGAGAGGGTGGGGAGTTGGATGAGGTACAGTGTGTGTGAGAGGGTGGGGAGTTGGATGAGGTACAGAGTGTGTGTGAGAGGGTGGGGAGTTGGATGAGGTACAGTGTGTGTGTGAGGGTGGGGAGTTGGATGAGGTACAGTGTGTGTGAGAGGGTGGGGAGTTGGATGGGGTACAGTGTGTGTGAGAGGGTGGGGAGTTGGATGAGGTACAGTGTGTGTGTGAGGGTGGGGAGTTGGATGAGGTACAGTGTGTGTGAGAGGGTGGGGAGTTGGATGGGGTACAGTGTGTGTGAGAGGGTGGGGAGTTGGATGAGGTACAGTGTGTGTGAGAGGGTGGGGAGTTGGATGAGGTACAGAGTGTGTGAGAGGGTGGGGAGTTGGATGAGGTACAGTGTGTGTGTGAGAGGGTGGGGAGTTGGATGAGGTACAGTGTGTGTGAGAGGGTGGGGAGTTGGATGAGGTATAGTGTGTGTGTGAGAGGGTGGGGAGTTGGATGAGGTACAGTGTGTGTGAGAGGGTGGGGAGTTGGATGAGGTACAGAGTGTGTGTGTGAGGGTGGGGAGTTGGATGAGGTACAGTGTGTGTGAGAGGGTGGGGAGTTGGATGAGGTACAGTGTGTGTGTGTGAGGTGGGGAGTTGGATGAGGTACAGTGTGTGTGAGAGGGTGGGGAGTTGGATGAGGTACAGAGTGTGTGTGAGAGGGTGGGGAGTTGGATGAGGTACAGTGTGTGTGTGAGGGTGGGGAGTTGGATGAGGTACAGTGTGTGTGTGAGAGGGTGGGGAGTTGGATGAGGTACAGTGTGTGTGAGAGGGTGGGGAGTTGGATGAGGTACAGTGTGTGTGAGAGGGTGGGGAGTTGGATGAGGTACAGTGTGTGTGTGAGGGTGGGGAATTGGATGGGGTACAGTGTGTGTGAGAGGGTGGGGAATTGGATGGGGTACAGTGTGTGTGAGAGGGTGGCGAGTTGGATGGGGTACAGTGTGTGTGAGAGGGTGGGGAGTTGGATGATGTACAGTGTGTGTGAGAGGGTGGGGAGTTGGATGAGGTACAGTGTGTGTGAGAGGGTGGGAGTTGGATGAGGTACAGTGTGTGTGAGAGGGTGGGGAGTTGGATGAGGTACAGTGTGTGTGAGAGGGTGGGGAGTTGGATGAGGTACAGTGTGTGTGAGAGGGTGGGGAGTTGGATGAGGTACAGTGTGTGTGAGAGGGTGGGGAGTTGGATGAGGTACAGTGTGTGTGTGAGAGGGTGGGGAGTTGGATGAGGTACAGTGTGTGTGAGAGGGTGGGGAGTTGGATGAGGTACAGTGTGTGTGAGAGGGTGGGGAGTTGGATGGGGTACAGTGTGTGTGTGAGGGTGGGGAGTTGGATGAGGTACAGTGTGTGTGAGAGGGTGGGGAGTTGGATGGGGTACAGTGTGTGTGTGAGGGTGGGGAGTTGGATGAGGTACAGTGTGTGTGAGAGGGTGGGGAGTTGGATGAGGTACAGTGTGTGTGTGAGGGTGGGGAGTTGGATGGGGTACAGTGTGTGTGTGAGGGTGGGGAGTTGGATGAGGTACAGTGTGTGTGAGAGGGTGGGGAGTTGGATGAGGTACAGAGTGTGTGTGAGAGGGTGGGGAGTTGGATGAGGTACAGTGTGTGTGAGAGGGTGGGGAGTTGGATGAGGTACAGAGTGTGTGAGAGGGTGGGGAGTTGGATGAGGTACAGAGTGTGTGTGAGAGGGTGGGGAGTTGGATGAGGTACAGTGTGAGTGTGTGAGGTGGGGAGTTGGATGAGGTACAGAGTGTGTGAGAGGGTGGGGAGTTGGATGAGGTACAGTGTGTGTGAGAGGGTGGGGAGTTGGATGAGGTAAAGTGTGTGTGAGAGGGTGGGGAGTTGGATGAGGTACAGTGTGTGTGAGAGGGTGGGGAGTTGGATGAGGTAAAGTGTGTGTGAGAGGGTGGGGAGTTGGATGAGGTACAGTGTGTGTGAGAGGGTGGGGAGTTGGATGAGGTACAGTGTGTGTGAGAGGGTGGGGAGTTGGATGAGGTACAGTGTGTGTGAGAGGGTGGGGAGTTGGATGAGGTACAGTGTGTGTGAGAGGGTGGGGAGTTGGATGAGGTACAGAGTGTGTGTGTGAGGTGGGGAGTTGGATGAGGTACAGTGTGTGTGAGAGGGTGGGGAGTTGGATGAGGTACAGAGTGTGTGTGTGAGGTGGGGAGTTGGATGAGGTACAGTGTGTGTGAGAGGGTGGGGAGTTGGATGAGGTACAGAGTGTGTGTGAGAGGGTGGGGAGTTGGATGAGGTACAGTGTGTGTGAGAGGGTGGGGAGTTGGATGAGGTACAGTGTGTGTGTGAGGGTGGGGAGTTGGATGAGGTACAGTGTGTGTGTGAGAGGGTGGGGAGTTGGATGAGGTACAGTGTGTGTGAGAGGGTGGGGAGTTGGATGAGGTACAGTGTGTGTGAGAGGGTGGGAGTTGGATGAGGTACAGTGTGTGTGAGAGGGTGGGGAATTGGATGGGGTACAGTGTGTGTGAGAGGGTGGGGAGTTGGATGAGGTACAGTGTGTGTGAGAGGGTGGGGAGTTGGATGAGGTACAGTGTGTGTGAGAGGGTGGGGAGTTGATGAGGTACAGAGTGTGTGAGAGGGTGGGGAGTTGGATGAGGTACAGAGTGTGTGTGTGAGGTGGGGAGTTGGATGAGGTACAGTGTGTGTGAGAGGGTGGGGAGTTGGATGAGGTACAGTGTGTGTGTGTGAGGTGGGGAGTTGGAGGAGGTACAGTGTGTGTGTGAGAGAGTGGGGAGTTGGATGAGGTACAGAGTGTGTGAGAGGGTGGGGAGTTGGATGGGGTACAGTGTGTGTGTGAGGGTGGGGAGTTGGATGAGGTACAGTGTGTGTGAGAGGGTGGGGAGTTGGATGAGGTACAGTGTGTGTGAGAGGGTGGGGAGTTGGATGAGGTACAGTGTGTGTGTGTGAGGTGGGGAGTTGGATGAGGTACAGTGTGTGTGTGAGAGGGTGGGGAGTTGGATGAGGTACAGTGTGTGTGGAGAGGGTGGGGAGTTGGATGGGGTACAGTGCGTGTGAGAGGGTGGGGAGTTGGATGAGGTACAGAGTGTGTGAGAGGGTGGGGAGTTGGATGAGGTACAGAGTGTGTGTGAGAGGGTGGGGAGTTGGATGAGGTACAGTGTGTGTGTCAGAGGGTGGGGTGTTGGATGAGGTACAGTGTGTGTGAGAGGGTGGGGAGTTGGATGGGGTACAGAGTGTGTGTGAGAGGGTGGGGAGTTGGATGAGGTACAGTGTGTGTGAGAGAGGGTGGGAGTTGGATGGGGTACAGTGTGTGTGAGAGGGTGGGGAGTTGGATGAGGTACAGAGTGTGTGAGAGGGTGGGGAGTTGGATGATGTACAGAGTGTGTGTGAGAGGGTGGGGAGTTGGATGAGGTACAGTGTATGTGTGTGAGGTGGGGAGTTGGATGAGGGACAGTGTGTGTGAGAGAGTGGGGAGTTGGATGAGGTACAGTGTGTGTGAGAGGGTGGGGAGTTGGATGAGGTAAAGTGTGTGTGAGAGGGTGGGGTGTTGGATGAGGTACAGTGTGTGTGAGATGGTGGGGAGTTGGATGAGGTACAGTGTGTGTGAGAGGGTGGGGAGTTGGATGAGGTAAAGTGTGGTGTGAGAGGGTGGGGAGTTGGATGAGGTACAGTGTGTGTGTGAGAGGGTGGGGATTTGGATGAGGTACAGAGTGTGTGTGAGAGGGTGGGGAGTTGGATGAGGTACAGAGTGTTTGTGAGGGTGTGGAGTTGGATGAGGTACAGAGTGTGTGTGAGGGTGTGGAGTTGGATGAGGTACAGTGTGTGTGTGAGGTGGGGAGTTGGATGAGGTACAGTGTGTGTGTGTGAGGTGGGGAGTTGGATGAGGTACAGAGTGTGTGTGAGAGGGTGGGGAGTTGGATGAGGTACAGAGTGTGTGAGAGGGTGGGGTGTTGGATGGAGTACAGTGTGTGTGTGAGGGTGGGGAGTTGGATGAGGTACAGTGTGTGTGAGAGGGTGGGGAGTTGGATGAGGTACAGTGTGTGTGAGAGGGTGGGGAGTTGGATGAGGTACAGTGTGTGTGTGTGAGGTGGGGAGTTGGATGAGGTACAGTGTGTGTGTGAGAGGGTGGGGAGTTGGATGAGGTACAGTGTGTGTGAGAGGGTGGGGAGTTGGATGGGGTACAGTGTGTGTGTGAGGGTGGGGAGTTGGATGAGGTACAGTGTGTGTGAGAGGGTGGGGAGTTGGATGGGGTACAGTGTGTGTGAGAGGGTGGGGAGTTGGATGGGGTACAGAGTGTGTGTGAGAGGGTGGGGAGTTGGATGAGGTTCAGTGTGTGTGTGAGAGGGTGGGGAGTTGGATGAGGTACAGTGTGTGTGTGAGAGGGTGGGGAGTTGGATGAGGTACAGTGTGTGTGAGAGGGTGGGGAGTTGGATGGGGTACAGAGTGTGTGTGAGAGGGTGTGGAGTTGGATGAGGTTCAGTGTGTGTGTGAGAGGGTGGGGAGTTGGATGGGGTACAGAGTGTGTGTGAGAGGGTGGGGAGTTGGATGAGGTTCAGTGTGTGTGTGAGAGGGTGGGGAGTTGGATGAGGTACAGTGTGTGTGTGAGAGGGTGGGGAGTTGGATGAGGTTCAGTGTGTGTGTGAGAGGGTGGGGAGTTGGATGAGGTACAGTGTGTGTGAGAGGGTGGGGAGTTGGATGGGGTACAGTGTGTGTTTGAGGGTGGGGAGTTGGATGAGGTACAGTGTGTGTGAGAGGGTGGGGAGTTGGATGGGGTACAGTGTGTGTGAGAGGGTGGGGAGTTGGATGAGGTTCAGTGTGTGTGTGAGAGGGTGGGGAGTTGGATGAGGTACAGAGTGTGTGTGAGAGGGTGGGGAGTTGGATGAGGTTCAGTGTGTGTGTGAGAGGGTGGGGAGTTGGATGAGGTACAGTGTGTGTGAGAGGGTGGGGAGTTGGATGGGGTACAGTGTGTGTTTGAGGGTGGGGAGTTGGATGAGGTACAGTGTGTGTGAGAGGGTGGGGAGTTGGATGGGGTACAGTGTGTGTGAGAGGGTGGGGAGTTGGATGAGGTACAGAGTGTGTGAGAGGGTGGGGAGTTGGATGATGTACAGAGTGTGTGTGAGAGGGTGGGGAGTTGGATGAGGTACAGTGTGTGTGTGTGAGGTGGGGAGTTGGATGAGGGACAGTGTGTGTGAGAGAGTGGGGAGTTGGATGAGGTACAGTGTGTGTGAGAGGGTGGGGAGTTGGATGAGGTAAAGTGTGTGTGAGAGGGTGGGGAGTTGGATGAGGTACAGTGTGTGTGAGAGGGTGGGGAGTTGGATGAGGTAAAGTGTGTGTGAGAGGGTGGGGAGTTGGATGAGGTACAGTGTGTGTGAGAGGGTGGGGAGTTGGATGAGGTACAGTGTGTGTGAGAGGGTGGTGAGTTGGATGAGGTACAGTGTGTGTGAGAGGGTGGGGAGTTGGATGAGGTACAGTGTGTGTGAGAGGGTGGGGAGTTGGATGAGGTACAGTGTGTGTGAGAGGGTGGGGAGTTGGATGAGGTACAGTGTGTGTGAGAGGGTGGGGAGTTGGATGAGGTACAGAGTGTGTGTGAGAGGGTGGGGAGTTGGATGAGGTACAGTGTGTGTGAGAGGGTGGGGAGTTGGATGAGGTACAGTGTGTGTGAGAGGGTGGGGAGTTGGATGGGGTACAGTGTGTGTGAGAGGGTGGGGAGTTGGATGAGGTACCGTGTGTGTGTGAGGGTGGGGAGTTGGATGAGGTACAGTGTGTGTGAGAGGGTGGGGAGTTGGATGGGGTACAGTGTGTGTGAGAGGGTGGGGAGTTGGATGAGGTACAGTGTGTGTGAGAGGGTGGGGCGTTGGATGAGGTACAGTGTGTGTGAGAGGGTGGGGAGTTGGATGAGGTACAGTGTGTGTGAGAGGGTGGGGAGTTGGATGGGGTACAGTGTGTGTGAGAGGGTGGGGAGTTGGATGAGGTACAGTGTGTGTGAGAGGGTGGGGCGTTGGATGAGCTACAGAGTGTGTGAGAGGGTGGGGAGTTGGATGAGGTACAGTGTGTGTGTGAGAGGGTGGGGAGTTGGATGAGGTACAGAGTGTGTGTGAGATGGTGGGGAGTTGGATGAGGTACAGAGTGTGTGTGAGGGTGTGGAGTTGGATGAGGTACAGAGTGTGTGTGAGGGTGTGGAGTTGGATGAGCTACAGTGTGTGTGTGAGGTGGGGAGTTGGATGAGGTACAGTGTGTGTGTGTGAGGTGGGGAGTTGGATGAGGTACAGAGTGTGTGTGAGAGGGTGGGGAGTTGGATGAGGTACAGAGTGTGTGTGTGAGGTGGGGAGTTGGATGAGGTACAGAGTGTGTGTGAGAGGGTGGGGAGTTGGATGAGGTACAGTGTGTGTGTGAGAGGGTGGGGAGTTGGATGAGGTACAGTGTGTGTGTGAGAGGGTGGGGAGTTGGATGAGGTACAGTGTGTGTGAGAGGGTGGGGAGTTGGATGAGGTACAGTGTGTGTGAGAGGGTGGGGAGTTGGATGAGGTACAGTGTGTGTGTGAGAGGGTGGGGAGTTGGATGAGGTACAGTGTGTGTGAGAGGGTGGGGAGTTGGATGAGGTACAGTATGTGTGTGAGAGGGTGGGGAGTTGGATGAGGTACAGTGTGTGTGAGAGGGTGGGGAGTTGGATGAGGTACAGTGTGTGTGTGAGAGGGTGGGGAGTTGGATGAGGTACAGTGTGTGTGAGAGGGTGGGGAGTTGGATGAGGTACAGAGTGTGTGTGTGAGGTGGGGAGTTGGATGAGGTACAGTGTGTGTGAGAGGGTGGGGAGTTGGATGAGGTACAGAGTGTGTGTGTGAGGTGGGGAGTTGGATGAGGTACAGTGTGTGTGAGAGGGTGGGGAGTTGGATGAGGTACAGAGTGTGTGTGAGAGGGTGGGGAGTTGGATGAGGTACAGTGTGTGTGTGAGGGTGGGGAGTTGGATGAGGTACAGTGTGTGTGTGAGAGGGTGGGGAGTTGGATGAGGTACAGTGTGTGTGAGAGGGTGGGGAGTTGGATGAGGTACAGTGTGTGTGAGAGGGTGGGGAGTTGGATGAGGTACAGTGTGTGTGAGAGGGTGGGGAATTGGATGGGGTACAGTGTGTGTGAGAGGGTGGCGAGTTGGATGGGGTACAGTGTGTGTGAGAGGGTGGGGAGTTGGATGAGGTACAGTGTGTGTGAGAGGGTGGGGAGTTGGATGAGGTACAGTGTGTGTGAGAGGGTGGGGAGTTGGATGAGGTACAGTGTATGTGAGAGGGTGGGAAGTTGGATGAGGTACAGTGTGTGTGAGAGGGTGGGGAGTTGGATGAGGTACAGTGTGTGTGAGAGGGTGGGGAGTTGGATGAGGTACAGAGTGTGTGTGAGAGGGTGGGGAGTTGGATGAGGTACAGAGTGTTTGTGAGGGTGTGGAGTTGGATGAGGTACAGAGTGTGTGTGAGGGTGTGGAGTTGGATGAGGTACAGTGTGTGTGTGAGGTGGGGAGTTGGATGAGGTACAGTGTGTGTGTGTGAGGTGGGGAGTTGGATGAGGTACAGAGTGTGCGTGAGAGGGTGGGGAGTTGGATGAGGTACAGAGTGTGTGAGAGGGTGGGGAGTTGGATGAGGTACAGTGTGTGTGAGAGGGTGGGGAGTTGGATGAGGTACAGTGTGTGTGAGAGGGTGGGGAGTTGGATGAGGTACAGTGTGTGTGTGTGAGGTGGGGAGTTGGATGAGGTACAGTGTGTGTGTGAGAGGGTGGGGAGTTGGATGAGGTACAGTGTGTGTGAGAGGGTGGGGAGTTGGATGGGGTACAGTGTGTGTGTGAGGGTGGGGAGTTGGATGAGGTACAGTGTGTGTGAGAGGGTGGGGAGTTGGATGGGGTACAGTGTGTGTGAGAGGGTGGGGAGTTGGATGGGGTACAGAGTGTGTGTGAGAGGGTGGGGAGTTGGATGAGGTTCAGTGTGTGTGTGAGAGGGTGGGGAGTTGGATGAGGTACAGTGTGTGTGTGAGAGGGTGGGGAGTTGGATGAGGTACAGTGTGTGTGAGAGGGTGGGGAGTTGGATGGGGTACAGAGTGTGTGTGAGAGGGTGTGGAGTTGGATGAGGTTCAGTGTGTGTGTGAGAGGGTGGGGAGTTGGATGGGGTACAGAGTGTGTGTGAGAGGGTGGGGAGTTGGATGAGGTTCAGTGTGTGTGTGAGAGGGTGGGGAGTTGGATGAGGTACAGTGTGTGTGTGAGAGGGTGGGGAGTTGGATGAGGTACAGTGTGTGTGAGTGGGTGGGGAGTTGGATGAGGTACAGAGTGTGTGAGAGGGTGGGGAGTTGGATGAGGTACAGAGTGTGTGTGAGAGGGTGGGGAGTTGGATGAGGTTCAGTGTGTGTGTGAGAGGGTGGGGAGTTGGATGAGGTACAGTGTGTGTGAGAGGGTGGGGAGTTGGATGGGGTACAGTGTGTGTTTGAGGGTGGGGAGTTGGATGAGGTACAGTGTGTGTGAGAGGGTGGGGAGTTGGATGGGGTACAGTGTGTGTGAGAGGGTGGGGAGTTGGATGAGGTACAGAGTGTGTGAGAGGGTGGGGAGTTGGATGATGTACAGAGTGTGTGTGAGAGGGTGGGGAGTTGGATGAGGTACAGTGTGTGTGTGTGAGGTGGGGAGTTGGATGAGGGACAGTGTGTGTGAGAGAGTGGGGAGTTGGATGAGGTACAGAGTGTGTGAGAGGGTGGGGGGTTGGATGAGGTACAGTGTGTGTGAGAGGGTGGGGAGTTGGATGAGGTAAAGTGTGTGTGAGAGGGTGGGGAGTTGGATGAGGTACAGTGTGTGTGAGAGGGTGGGGAGTTGGATGAGGTACAGTGTGTGTGAGAGGGTGGTGAGTTGGATGAGGTACAGTGTGTGTGAGAGGGTGGGGAGTTGGATGAGGTACAGTGTGTGTGAGAGGGTGGGGAGTTGGATGAGGTACAGTGTGTGTGAGAGGGTGGGGGAGTTGGATGAGGTACAGTGTGTGTGAGAGGGTGGGGAGTTGGATGAGGTACAGAGTGTGTGTGAGAGGGTGGGGAGTTGGATGAGGTACAGTGTGTGTGAGAGGGTGGGGAGTTGGATGAGGTACAGTGTGTGTGAGAGGGTGGGGAGTTGGATGGGGTACAGTGTGTGTGAGAGGGTGGGGAGTTGGATGAGGTACCGTGTGTGTGTGAGGGTGGGGAGTTGGATGAGGTACAGTGTGTGTGAGAGGGTGGGGAGTTGGATGGGGTACAGTGTGTGTGAGAGGGTGGGGAGTTGGATGAGGTACAGTGTGTGTGAGAGGGTGGGGCGTTGGATGAGGTACAGTGTGTGTGAGAGGGTGGGGAGTTGGATGAGGTACAGTGTGTGTGAGAGGGTGGGGAGTTGGATGGGGTACAGTGTGTGTGAGAGGGTGGGGAGTTGGATGAGGTACAGTGTGTGTGAGAGGGTGGGGCGTTGGATGAGCTACAGAGTGTGTGAGAGGGTGGGGAGTTGGATGAGGTACAGTGTGTGTGTGAGAGGGTGGGGAGTTGGATGAGGTACAGAGTGTGTGTGAGATGGTGGGGAGTTGGATGAGGTACAGAGTGTGTGTGAGGGTGTGGAGTTGGATGAGGTACAGAGTGTGTGTGAGGGTGTGGAGTTGGATGAGCTACAGTGTGTGTGTGAGGTGGGGAGTTGGATGAGGTACAGTGTGTGTGTGTGAGGTGGGGAGTTGGATGAGGTACAGAGTGTGTGTGAGAGGGTGGGGAGTTGGATGAGGTACAGAGTGTGTGTGTGAGGTGGGGAGTTGGATGAGGTACAGAGTGTGTGTGAGAGGGTGGGGAGTTGGATGAGGTACAGTGTGTGTGTGAGAGGGTGGAGAGTTGGATGAGGTACAGTGTGTGTGTGAGAGGGTGGGGAGTTGGATGAGGTACAGTGTGTGTGAGAGGGTGGGGAGTTGGATGAGGTACAGTGTGTGTGAGAGGGTGGGGAGTTGGATGAGGTACAGTGTGTGTGTGAGAGGGTGGGGAGTTGGATGAGGTACAGTGTGTGTGTGAGAGGGTGGGGAGTTGGATGAGGTACAGTGTGTGTGTGAGAGGGTGGGGAGTTGGATGAGGTACAGTGTGTGTGAGAGGGTGGGGAGTTGGATGAGGTACAGTGTGTGTGTGAGAGGGTGGGGAGTTGGATGAGGTACAGTGTGTGTGAGAGGGTGGGGAGTTGGATGAGGTACAGAGTGAGTGTGTGAGGTGGGGAGTTGGATGAGGTACAGTGTGTGTGAGAGGGTGGGGAGTTGGATGAGGTACAGAGTGTGTGTGTGAGGTGGGGAGTTGGATGAGGTACAGTGTGTGTGAGAGGGTGGGGAGTTGGATGAGGTACAGAGTGTGTGTGAGAGGGTGGGGAGTTGGATGAGGTACAGTGTGTGTGTGAGGGTGGGGAGTTGGATGAGGTACAGTGTGTGTGTGAGAGGGTGGGGAGTTGGATGAGGTACAGTGTGTGTGAGAGGGTGGGGAGTTGGATGAGGTACAGTGTGTGTGAGAGGGTGGGGAGTTGGATGAGGTACAGTGTGTGTGAGAGGGTGGGGAGTTGGATGAGGTACAGTGTGTGTGAGAGGGTGGGGAGTTGGATGAGGTACAGTGTGTGTGAGAGGGTGGGAAGTTGGATGAGGTACAGTGTGTGTGAGAGGGTGGGGAGTTGGATGAGGTACAGTGTGTGTGAGAGGGTGGGGAGTTGGATGAGGTACAGTGTGTGTGAGAGGGTGGGGAGTTGGATGAGGTCCAGTGTGTGTGAGAGGGTGGGGAGTTGGATGAGGTACAGAGTGTGTGAGAGGGAGGGGAGTAGGATGAGGTACAGTGTGTGTGTGAGAGGGTGGGGATTTAGATGAGGTACAGAGTGTGTGTGTGAGGTGGGGAGTTGGATGAGGTACAGTGTGTGTGAGAGGGTGGGGAGTTGGATGAGGTACAGAGTGTGTGAGAGGGTGGGGAGTTGGATGAGGTACAGTGTGTGTGTGAGAGGGTGGGGAGTTGGATGAGGTACAGTGTGTGTGTGTGAGGTGGGGAGTTGGATGAGGTACAGTGTGTGTGTGAGAGGGTGGGGAGTTGGATGAGGTACAGAGTGTGTGAGAGGGTGGGGAGTTGGATGAGGTACAGTGTGTGTGAGAGGGTGGGGAGTTGGATGGGGTACAGTGTGTGTGTGAGGGTGGGGAGTTGGATGAGGTACAGTGTGTGTGAGAGGGTGGGGAGTTGGATGGGGTACAGTGTGTGTGAGAGGGTGGGGAGTTGGATGAGGTACAGAGTGTGTGAGAGGGTGGGGAGTTGGATGAGGTACAGAGTGTGTGTGAGAGGGTGGGGAGTTGGATGAGGTACAGTGTGTGTGTGTGAGGTGGGGAGTTGGATGAGGTACAGAGTGTGTGAGAGGGTGGGGAGTTGGATGAGGTACAGTGTGTGTGAGAGGGTGGGGAGTTGGATGAGGTAAAGTGTGTGTGAGAGGGTGGGGAGTTGGATGAGGTACAGTGTGTGTGAGAGGGTGGGGAGTTGGATGAGGTAAAGTGTGTGTGAGAGGGTGGGGAGTTGGATGAGGTACAGTGTGTGTGAGAGGGTGGGGAGTTGGATGAGGTACAGTGTGTGTGAGAGGGTGGGGAGTTGGATGAGGTACAGTGTGTGTGAGAGGGTGGGGAGTTGGATGAGGTACAGTGTGTGTGAGAGGGTGGGGAGTTGGATGAGGTACAGAGTGTGTGTGTGAGGTGGGGAGTTGGATGAGGTACAGTGTGTGTGAGAGGGTGGGGAGTTGGATGAGGTACAGAGTGTGTGTGTGAGGTGGGGAGTTGGATGAGGTACAGTGTGTGTGAGAGGGTGGGGAGTTGGATGAGGTACAGAGTGTGTGTGAGAGGGTGGGGAGTTGGATGAGGTACAGATTGTGTGTGAGAGGGTGGGGAGTTGGATGAGGTACAGTGTGTGTGTGAGGGTGGGGAGTTGGATGAGGTACAGTGTGTGTGTGAGAGGGTGGGGAGTTGGATGAGGTACAGTGTGTGTGAGAGGGTGGGGAGTTGGATGAGGTACAGTGTGTGTGAGAGGGTGGGGAATTGGATGGGGTACAGTGTGTGTGAGAGGGTGGGGAGTTGGATGAGGTAAAGTGTGTGTGAGAGGGTGGGGAGTTGGATGAGGTACAGAGTGTGTGAGAGGGTGGGGAGTTGGATGAGGTACAGAGTGTGTGTGTGAGGTGGGGAGTTGGATGAGGTACAGTGTGTGTGAGAGGGTGGGGAGTTGGATGAGGTACAGTGTGTGTGTGAGGGTGGGGAGTTGGATGAGGTACAGTGTGTGTGAGAGGGTGGGGAGTTGGATGAGGTACAGTGTGTGTGATAGGGTGGGGAGTTGGATGAGGTACAGTGTGTGTGTGTGAGGTGGGGAGTTGGATGAGGTACAGTGTGTGTGTGAGAGGGTGGGGAGTTGGATGAGGTACAGTGTGTGTGAGAGGGTGGGGAGTTGGATGGGGTACAGTGTGTGTGTGAGGGTGTGGAGTTGGATGAGGTACAGAGTGTGTGTGAGAGGGTGGGGAGTTGGATGGGGTACAGTGTGTGTGAGAGGGTGGGGAGTTGGATGAGGTACAGAGTGTGTGAGAGGGTGGGGAGTTGGATGAGGTACAGAGTGTGTGTGAGAGGGTGGGGAGTTGGATGAGGTACAGTGTGTGTGTGAGAGGGTGGGGAGTTGGATGAGGTACAGTGTGTGTGAGAGGGTGGGGAGTTGGATGAGGTACAGTGTGTGTGAGAGGGTGGGGAGTTGGATGGGGTACAGTGTGTGTGAGAGGGTGGGGAGTTGGATGAGGTACAGTGTGTGTGTGAGGGTGGGGAGTTGGATGAGGTACAGTGTGTGTGAGAGGGTGGGGAGTTGGATGGGGTACAGTGTGTGTGAGAGGGTGGGGAGTTGGATGAGGTACAGAGTGTGTGTGTGAGGTGGGGAGTTGGATGAGGTACAGTGTGTGTGAGAGGGTGGGGAGTTGGATGAGGTACAGAGTGTGTGTGAGAGTGTGGGGAGTTGGATGAGGTACAGTGTGTGTGTGAGGGTGGGGAGTTGGATGAGGTACAGTGTGTGTGTGAGAGGGTGGGGAGTTGGATGAGGTACAGTGTGTGTGAGAGGGTGGGGAGTTGGATGAGGTACAGTGTGTGTGAGAGGGTGGGGAGTTGGATGAGGTACAGTGTGTGTGAGAGGGTGGGGAATTGGATGGGGTACAGTGTGTGTGAGAGGGTGGCGAGTTGGATGGGGTACAGTGTGTGTGAGAGGGTGGGGAGTTGGATGAGGTACAGTGTGTGTGAGAGGGTGGGGAGTTGGATGAGGTACAGTGTGTGTGAGAGGGTGGGGAGTTGGATGAGGTACAGTGTGTGTGAGAGGGTGGGAAGTTGGATGAGGTACAGTGTGTGTGAGAGGGTGGGGAGTTGGATGAGGTACAGTGTGTGTGAGAGGGTGGGCAGTTGGATGAGGTACAGTGTGTGTGAGAGGGTGGGGAGTTGGATGAGGTACAGTGTGTGTGAGAGGGTGGGGAGTTGGATGAGGTACAGAGTGTGTGAGAGGGAGGGGAGTAGGATGAGGTACAGTGTGTGTGTGAGAGGGTGGGGATTTAGATGAGGTACAGAATGTGTGTGTGAGGTGGGGAGTTGGATGAGGTACAGTGTGTGTGAGAGGGTGGGGAGTTGGATGAGGTACAGAGTGTGTGAGAGGGTGGGGAGTTGGATGAGGTACAGTGTGTGTGTGAGAGGGTGGGGAGTTGGATGAGGTACAGTGTGTGTGTGTGAGGTGGGGAGTTGGATGAGGTACAGTGTGTGTGTGAGAGGGTGGGGAGTTGGATGAGGTACAGAGTGTGTGAGAGGGTGGGGAGTTGGATGAGGTACAGTGTGTGTGAGAGGGTGGGGAGTTGGATGGGGTACAGTGTGTGTGTGAGGGTGGGGAGTTGGATGAGGTGCAGTGTGTGTGAGAGGGTGGGGAGTTGGATGGGGTACAGTGTGTGTGAGAGGGTGGGGAGTTGGATGAGGTACAGAGTGTGTGAGAGGGTGGGGAGTTGGATGAGGTACAGAGTGTGTGTGAGAGGGTGGGGAGTTGGATGAGGTACAGTGTGTGTGTGTGAGGTGGGGAGTTGGATGAGGTACAGAGTGTGTGAGAGGGTGGGGAGTTGGATGAGGTACAGTGTGTGTGAGAGGGTGGGGAAATGGATGAGGTAAAGTGTGTGTGACAGGGTGGGGAGTTGGATGAGGTACAGTGTGTGTGAGAGGGTGGGGAGTTGGATGAGGTAAAGTGTGTGTGAGAGGGTGGGGAGTTGGATGAGGTACAGTGTGTGTGAGAGGGTGGGGAGTTGGATGAGGTACAGTGTGTGTGAGAGGGTGGGGAGTTGGATGAGGTACAGTGTGTGTGAGAGGGTGGGGAGTTGGATGAGGTACAGTGTGTGTGAGAGGGTGGGGAGTTGGATGAGGTACAGAGTGTGTGTGTGAGGTGGGGAGTTGGATGAGGTACAGTGTGTGTGAGAGGGTGGGGAGTTGGATGAGGTACAGAGTGTGTGTGTGAGGTGGGGAGTTGGATGAGGTACAGTGTGTGTGAGAGGGTGGGGAGTTGGATGAGGTACAGAGTGTGTGTGAGAGGGTGGGGAGTTGGATGAGGTACAGAGTGTGTGTGAGAGGGTGGGGAGTTGGATGAGGTACAGTGTGTGTGTGAGGGTGGGGAGTTGGATGAGGTACAGTGTGTGTGTGAGAGGGTGGGGAGTTGGATGAGGTACAGTGTGTGTGAGAGGGTGGGGAGTTGGATGAGGTACAGTGTGTGTGAGAGGGTGGGGAGTTGGATGAGGTACAGTGTGTGTGAGAGGGTGGGGAATTGGATGGGGTACAGTGTGTGTGAGAGGGTGGGGAGTTGGATGAGGTAAAGTGTGTGTGAGAGGGTGGGGAGTTGGATGAGGTACAGAGTGTGTGAGAGGGTGGGGAGTTGGATGAGGTACAGAGTGTGTGTGTGAGGTGGGGAGTTGGATGAGGTACAGTGTGTGTGAGAGGGTGGGGAGTTGGATGAGGTACAGTGTGTGTGTGTGAGGTGGGGAGTTGGATGAGGTACAGTGTGTGTGTGAGAGGGTGGGGAGTTGGATGAGGTACAGTGTGTGTGTGAGGGTGGGGAGTTGGATGAGGTACAGTGTGTGTGAGAGGGTGGGGAGTTGGATGAGGTACAGTGTGTGTGAGAGGGTGGGGAGTTGGATGAGGTACAGTGTGTGTGTGTGAGTTGGGGAGTTGGATGAGGTACAGTGTGTGTGTGAGAGGGTGGGGAGTTGGATGAGGTACAGTGTGTGTGAGAGGGTGGGGAGTTGGATGGGGTACAGTGTGTGTGTGAGGGTGTGGAGTTGGATGAGGTACAGAGTGTGTGTGAGAGGGTGGGGAGTTGGATGGGGTACAGTGTGTGTGAGAGGGTGGGGAGTTGGATGAGGTACAGAGTGTGTGAGAGGGTGGGGAGTTGGATGAGGTACAGAGTGTGTGTGAGAGGGTGGGGAGTTGGATGAGGTACAGTGTGTGTGTGAGAGGGTGGGGAGTTGGATGAGGTACAGTGTGTGTGAGAGGGTGGGGAGTTGGATGAGGTACAGTGTGTGTGAGAGGGTGGGGAGTTGGATGGGGTACAGTGTGAGTGAGAGGGTGGGGAGTTGGATGAGGTACAGTGTGTGTGTGAGGGTGGGGAGTTGGATGAGGTACAGTGTGTGTGAGAGGGTGGGGAGTTGGATGGGGTACACTGTGTGTGAGAGGGTGGGGAGTTGGATGAGGTACAGAATGTGTGAGAGGGTGGGGAGTTGGATGAGGTACAGTGTGTGTGAGAGGGTGGGGAGTTGGATGGGGTACAGTGTGTGTGTTAGAGGGTGGGGAGTTGGATGAGGTACAGTGTGTGTGAGAGGGTGGGGAGTTGGATGGGGTACAGTGTGTGTGAGAGGGTGGGGAGTTGGATGAGGTACAGTGTGTGTGAGAGGGTGGGGAGTTGGATGGGGTACAGTGTGTGTGAGAGGGTGGGGAGTTGGATGAGGTACAGTGTGTGTGTGAGGGTAGGGAGTTGGATGAGGTACAGTGTGTGTGAGAGGGTGGGGAGTTGGATGGGGTACAGTGTGTGTGAGAGGGTGGGGAGTTGGATGAGGTACAGAATGTGTGAGAGGGTGGGGAGTTGGATGAGGTACAGAGTGTGTGTGAGAGGGTGGGGAGTTGGATGAGGTAAAGTGTGTGTGAGAGGGTGGGGAGTTGGATGAGGTACAGTGTGTGTGAGAGGGTGGGGAGTTGGATGAGGTAAAGTGTGAGTGAGAGGGTGGGGAGTTGGATGAGGTACAGTGTGTGTGTGAGAGGGTGGGGAGTTGGATGAGGTACAGTGTGTGTGAGAGGGTGGGGAGTTGGATGAGGTACAGTGTGTGTGTGAGAGGGTGGGGAGTTGGATGAGGTACAGTGTGTGTGTGAGAGGGTGGGGAGTTGGATGAGGTACAGTGTGTGTGAGAGGGTGGGGAGTTGGATGAGGTACAGTGTGTGTGAGAGGGTGGGGAGTTGGATGAGGTACAGTGTGTGTGAGAGGGTGGGGAGTTGGATGAGGTACAGTGTGTGTGAGAGGGTGGGGAGTTGGATGAGGTACAGAGTGTGTGTGAGAGGGTGGGGAGTTGGATGAGGTACAGTGTGTGTGTGAGGGTGGGGAGTTGGATGAGGTACAGTGTGTGTGAGAGGGTGGGGAGTTGGATGGGGTACAGTGTGTGTGAGAGGGTGGGGAGTTGGATGAGGTACAGTGTGTGTGTGAGGGTGGGGAGTTGGATGAGGTACAGTGTGTGTGAGAGGGTGGGGAGTTGGATGGGGTACAGTGTGTGTGAGAGGGTGGGGAGTTGGATGAGGTACAGTGTGTGTGAGAGGGTGGGGAGTTGGATGAGGTACAGTGTGTGTGTGAGAGGGTGGGGAGTTGGATGAGGTACAGTGTGTGTGAGAGGGTGGGGAGTTGGATGAGGTACAGTGTGTGTGTGAGAGGGTGGGGAGTTGGATGAGGTACAATGTGTGTGAGAGGGTGGGGAGTTGGATGAGGTACAGTGTGTGTGTGAGAGGGTGGGGAGTTGGATGAGGTACAGAGTGTGTGTGAGAGGGTGGGGAGTTGGATGAGGTACAGTGTGTGTGTGAGAGGGTGGGGAGTTGGATGGGGTACAGTGTGTGTGAGAGGGTGGGGAGTTGGATGAGGTACAGAGTGTGTGAGAGGGTGGGGAGTTGGATGAGGTACAGAGTGTGTGTGAGAGGGTGGGGAGTTGGATGGGGTACAGAGTGTGTGTGGGAGGGTGGGGAGTTGGATGAGGTACAGTGTGTGTGAGAGGGTGGGGAGTTGGATGAGGTACAGTGTGTGTGTGTGAGGGTGGGGAGTTGGATGAGGTACAGAGTGTGTGTGAGAGGGTGGGGAGTTTAATGAGGTACAGTGTGTGTGTGAGAGGGTGGGGAGTTGGATGGGGTACAGTGTGTGTGTGAGAGGGTGGGGAGTTGGATGAGGTACAGTGTGTGTGTGAGAGGGTGGGGAGTTGGATGGGGTACAGTGTGTGTGAGAGGGTGGGGAGTTGGATGGGGTACAGTGTGTGTGAGAGGGTGGGGAGTTGGATGAGGTACAGTGTGTGTGTGTGAGGGTGGGGAGTTGGATGAGGTACAGAGTGTGTGTGAGGGGGTGGGGAGTTGGATGAGGTACAGTGTGTGTGAGAGGGTGGGGAGTTGGATGGGGTACAGTGTGTGTGAGGTGGGGAGTTGGATGAGGTACAGTGTGTGTGAGAGGGTGGGGAGTTGGATGAGGTACAGAGTGTGTGTTAGAGGGTGGGGAGTTGGATGAGGTACAGAGTGTGTGTGAGAGGGTGGGGAGTTGGATGAGGTACAGTGTGTGTGAGAGGGTGGGGAGTTGGATGAGGTACAGTGTGTGTGAGGTGGGGAGTTGGATGAGGTACAGTGTGTGTGAGAGGGTGGGGAGTTGGATGAGGTACAGTGTGTGTGAGAGGGTGGGGAGTTGGATGAGGTACAGTGTGTGTGAGAGGGTGGGGAGTTGGATGAGGTACAGTGTGTGTGAGAGGGTGGGGAGTTGGATGAGGTACAGTGTGTGTGAGAGGGTGGGGAGTTGGATGAGGTACAGTGTGTGTGAGAGGGTGGGGAGTTGGATGAGGTACAGTGTGTGTGTGAGAGGGTGGGGAGTTGGATGAGGTACAGTGTGTGTGTGAGAGGGTGGGGAGTTGGATGAGGTACAGTGTGTGTGTGAGAGGGTGGGGAGTTGGATGAGGTACAGTGTGTGTGAGAGGGTGGGAGTTGGATGAGGTACAGTGTGTGTGAGAGGGGTGGGGAGTTGGATGAGGTACAGTGTGTGTGAGAGGGTGGGGAGTTGGATGAGGTACAGTGTGTGTGTGAGAGGGTGGGGAGTTGGATGAGGTACAGAGTGTGTGTGAGGGTGGGGAGTTGGATGAGGTACAGTGTGTGTGAGAGGGTGGGGAGTTGGATGAGGTACAGTGTGTGTGAGAGGGTGGGGAGTTGGATGAGGGTACAGTGTGTGTGTGAGAGGGTGGGGAGTTGGATGGGGTACAGTGTGTGTGAGAGGGTGGGGAGTTGGATGAGGTACAGAGTGTGTGTGAGAGGGTGGGGAGTTGGATGAGGTACAGAGTGTGTGTGAGAGGGTGGGGAGTTGGATGGGGTACAGATTGTGTGTGGGAGGGTGGGGAGTTGGATGAGGTACAGTGTGTGTGAGAGGGTGGGGAGTTGGATGGGTACAGTGTGTGTGAGAGGGTGGGGAGTTGGATGAGGTACAGTGTGTGTGAGTGGGTGGGGAGTTGGATGAGGTACAGTGTGTGTGTGTGAGGGTGGGGAGTTGGATGAGGTACAGAGTGTGTGTGAGAGGGTGGGGAGTTGGATGAGGTACAGTGTGTGTGTGAGGGTGGGGAGTTGGATGGGGTACAGTGTGTGTGTGAGAGGGTGGGGAGTTGGATGAGGTACAGAGTGTGTGTGAGAGGGTGGGGAGTTGGATGGGGTACAGTGTGTGTGAGAGGGTGGGGAGTTGGATGGGGTACAGTGTGTGTGAGAGGGTGGGGAGTTGGATGAGGTACAGTGTGTGTGTGAGAGGGTGGGGAGTTGGATGGGGTACAGTGTGTGTGAGAGGGTGGGGAGTTGGATGAGGTACAGTGTGTGTGTGAGAGGGTGGGGAGTTGGATGGGGTACAGTGTGTGTGAGAGGGTGGGGAGTTGGATGGGGTACAGTGTGTGTGAGAGGGTGGGGAGTTGGATGAGGTACAGTGTGTGTGTGTGAGGGTGGGGAGTTGGATGAGGTACAGAGTGTGTGTGAGGGTGGGGAGTTGGATGAGGTACAGTGTGTGTGAGAGGGTGGGGAGTTGGATGGGGTGTAGTGTGTGTGAGGTGGGGAGTTGGATGAGGTACAGTGTGTGTGAGAGGGTGGGGAGTTGGATGAGGTACAGAGTGTGTGTGAGAGGGTGGGGAGTTGGATGAGGTACAGAGTGTGTGTGAGAGGGTGGGGAGTTGGATGAGGTACAGTTTTTGTGAGAGGGTGGGGAGTTGGATGAGGTACAGTGTGTGTGAGGTGGGGAGTTGGATGAGGTACAGTGTGTGTGAGAGGGTGGGGAGTTGGATGAGGTACAGTGTGTGTGAGAGGGTGGGGAGTTGGATGAGGTACAGTGTGTGTGAGAGGGTGGGGAGTTGGATGAGGTACAGTGTGTGTGAGAGGGTGGGGAGTTGGATGAGATACAGTGTGTGTGAGAGGGTGGGGAGTTGGATGAGGTACAGTGTGTGTGTGAGAGGGTGGGGAGTTGGATGAGGTACAGTGTGTGTGAGAGGGTGGGGAGTTGGATGAGGTACAGTGTGTGTGAGAGGGTGGGGAGTTGGATGAGGTACAGTGTGTGTGTGAGAGGGTGGGGAGTTGGATGAGGTACAGTGTGTGTGTGAGAGGGTGGGGAGTTGA
>NW_027141389.1:0-47500 GCF_036365525.1 Heterodontus francisci
CATACCGCACTCCCCTCCACAACTCCCCTACCCGACTCCCCTACACAACCCCCCGTCACCACACCCCTACCACACTCCCCTCCCCCACTCCGCTACCCGACTCCCATACCCCACACCCCTACCCCACTCCCCGACCCCACTCCCCGACCGCACTCCACGACCCCACTCCATGACCGCACTCACCCGACCCCACTCACCCGACCCCACTCACACGATCACACTCCCCACCCCCACACCCCAACCCCACTCCCCACTCCCATGCCCCTCCCCTAGTCCCCTCCCCCACAACTCTACCCCACTATCCTCACCTCTCCTCTCTGCAACACCCGTCCCCCACTCCCCTCCCCCATTCCCCTCCCCCCGTCCCCACACCCCCTACCACACTCCCCTCCCCCACCCCGCTCCCCCACCCCGCTCCCCCACTCCCCTCCTACGCTAACCTCCCCCACACTCCTCCCCACACTCCTCCGCACACTCCTCCCCCACTCCCCTCCCCCACTGCCCTCCCCCACTCCCCTCCCCCAAATTCCGTACCCCAAATTCTGTACCCCAAATCCCGTACCCCAAATCCCCTACCCCCAATCCCCTCCCCCAAATCACCTCCCACACTCCACTCGCATACCGCACTCCCCTCCACAACTCCCCGACCCGACTCCCCTACCCAACCCCCCGTCAATACACCCCTACCACACTCCCCTCCCCCACTCCCCTCCCCCACTCCACTCCCCCACTCCCCTATCCCACTCCCCTACCCCACTCCCAGACCCCACTTCCCAACTCCACACTCCTACTCCACTCTGCACTCCACTCCCCTACTCCACTCCTCTCCCCCACACCCATCCTCAACTCCCCTCCCTAACTCCCCTCCATAACACCCCTCCCCAACTCCCCTCCCTCCCTCCCCTAACCCACTACCCTCCCCCATTTCCCTAACCCCCGACCCTCCCCAACTCCACTCCCCCACTCCCCTCCCCCACTCCCCTCCCACACTAACCTCCCACACTAACCTCCCCCACACTCCTCCCCACACTCCTCCCCACACTCCTCCCCAAAGTCCTCCCCAATCCCCAACCCCAAATCCCCGACCCCAAATCCCTTCCCCCAAATCCACTCCCCCAAATCCCCTTCCCCAAATAACCTCCCCCACTCCACCCGTATACCGCACTCCCCTCCACAACTCCACTACCCGACTCCCCTACCCAACCCCCGTCACCACTCCCCCTACCACACTCCCCTCCCCACTCCGTTCCCCCACCCCCTCCCACACTAACCTCCCCCACACTCCTCCCCACACTCCTCCGCACACTCCTCCCCCACTACCCTCCCCCACTGCCCTCCCCCACTCCCCTCCCCCAAATTAAGTACCCCAAATTCCGTACCCCAAATCCCCGACCCCAAATCCCCTCCCCCAAATCCCCACCCCCACTCCACTCGCATACAGCACTCCCCTCCACAACTGACCTACCCGACTCCCCAACCCAACCCCCCGTCAATACACCCTGACCACACTCCCCTCCCCCACTCCCCTCCCCAACTCCCCTACCCCACTCCCCTACCCCACTCCCAGACGGCACTCCCCTACTCCACTCCCCTACTTCACTCTGCACTCCACTCCCCTACTCCACTCCTCTCCCCCACACCCATCCTCAACTCCCCTCCCTAACTCCCCTCCCTAACACCCCTCCCCAACTCCCCTCCCTTACTCCCCTAACCCACTACCCTCCCCCATTTCCCTAACCCACTACCCTCCCCAACTCCCCTCCCCCACTCCCCTCCCCCACCCCTCTCCCACACTAACCTCCCACACTAACCTCCCCCACACTAACCTCCCCCACACTCCTCCCCACACTCCTACCCACACTCCTCCCCAAAGTTCTCCCCCACGCACCTACCCCAGGTCCCCAACCCCAAATCCCTTCCCCCAAATCCCTTCCCCCAAATCCCTCCCCCAAATCCCCTCCCACAAATCCCCTCCCCCACTCCACCCGCATACCGCACTCCCCTCCACAACTCCCCTACCCGACGCCCCTACCCAACCCCCCGTCACCACACCCCCTACCACACTCCCCTCCCCCACTCCCCTACCCCACTCGCCTACCCCACTCCCCTACCCCACTCCCCTAACCCACTCCCCTACTCCACACCCCTACTCCACTCTACACTCCACTCCCATACTTCACTCCACTCCCCCACACCCCTCCTCAACTCCCCTCCCTAACTCCCCTCCCTAACACCCCTCCCCAACTCCCCTCCCTCCCTCCCCAAACCCACTACCCTCCCCCATTTCCCTAATCCACTACCCTCCCCAACTCCCCGCCCCAACTCCCCTCCCCCACTCCACTCCCCACTCCCCTCCCACACTAACCTCCCACACTAACCTCCCCCACACTCCTCCCCACACTCCTCCCCACACTCCTCCCCCACTCCGTCCCCCACTCTCCTCGTGCACTCCCCTACCCCACTCCGCTACCCCACTCCCAGACACCACTCCCCTACTCCACTCCCCTACTCCACTCTGAACTCCACTCCCCTGCAGCACTCCACTCCCCCACACCCCTCATCAACTCCCCTCCCTTACTCCACTCCACTCCCCCACACCCCTCCTCAACTCCCCTCCCTAACACCCCTCCCTAACTCCCCTCCCCAACTCCCCTCCCTCACTCCCCTCCCCCACTCCCCTCCCCAATCCCCTCCCCCACTCCCCTCTCCCTCTCCCCTCCCACACTAACCTCCACACTAACCTCCCCCACACTCCACCCCACACTCCTACCCACACTCCTCCCCAAAGTCCTCCCGCACTCCCCTACACCAGGTCCCCTACCCCAAATCCCTTCCCCAAATCCCCTCCACCAAATCCCCCTCCCCCAAATCCCCTCCCCCACTCCACCCGCATACCGCACTACCCTCCACAACTCCCCTTCACAACTCCCCTACCCGACTCCCCTACCCAACCCCCGTCACCGCACCCCCTACCACACTCCCCTCCCCCACACCCCTCCCCCACTCCCCTACTCCACTCCCCTACTCCACTCTACACTCTACTCCCATACTCCACTCCACTCCCCCACACCCCTCCTCAACAACCCTCCCTAACTCCCCTCCCTAACACCCCTCCCCAACTCCCCTCCCTCCCTCCCCTAACCCACTACACTCCCCCATTTCCCTAACCCACTACCCTCCCCAGCTCCCCTCCCCCTCTCCCCTCCCCCACTCCCCTCCCCCACTCCGCTCCCACACTAACCTCCCCCACACTCCTCCCCACACTCCTCCCCAAAGTCCTCCCCACTCCCCTACCGCAAGTCCCCTACCCCAAATCCCTTCCCCCAAATCCACTCCCCCAAATCCCCATACCCCCCAAATAACCTCCCCCACTCCACCCGCATACCGCACTGCCCTCCACAACTCCCCTACCCGACTCCCTTACCCAACCCCCGTCACCACACCCCCTACCACACTCCCCTCCCCCACTCCGCTCTCCCACTCCCCTCCCACACTAACCTCCCCCACACTCCTCCCCCACTCCCCTCCCCCACTCCCCGACCGCACTCCACGACCCCACTCCATGACCGCACTCACCCGACCCAACTCCCCTCCCACACTAACCACCAACACACTCCGCCCCACTCCCCTCCCCCACTCCCCTCCACCACTGCCCTCTCCAAGTCCCATCCCCCAAATCCCCTCCCCAAATCCCCTACCCCAAATCCCCTCCCCCACTCGCCTACTGCTCTCCCCTCCACAACCCCCCTCCACAACTCCCATACCTGACTCCCCTACCCAACCCCCCGTCACCACTCCCCTCCCTTACTCCCCTCCCTCACTCCCCTACCCCTCTCCCCGACCCCTCTCCCTGACCCTCTCCCCGACCCCACTCCCCGACCCCAAACCCCGACCCCACTCCCAGACCCCACTCCCCGACCCCCCTCCCCCACGCCCCTCCCCTTATCCCCTCCCCCACGCCCCTCCTTAATCCCCTGCCCCACTCCTCTACCCCAATTTTCTCCCCTCTCCTCTCCGCAACACCCCTCCCCCACTCCTCTCCCCCACTCCTCTCCCCCACTCCTCTCCCACAGTCCCCTCCCCCACTCCCCTCCCCAAATCCCCTCCCACAAATCACCTCCCCCAAATCCCTACCCCAAATCCCTACCCCAAATCCCCTCCCCCACTCGCCTATTGCTCTCCCCTCCACAACCCCCCCCCACAACTCCCCGACCCGACACCCTTACCCGACTCCCCTACCCAAGCCCCCGTTACCACTCCCCCACCACACTCCCCTACCACACTCCCCTACCACACTCCCCTCCCCACTCCGCTCCCCCACTCAGCTCTCCACTCCCCTACCGAACTCCCCGGCACAACACCCCTACCCCACTCCGCTCCCCAACTCCCCTACCCCACTCACCTCCCCTACTCCCCTTCCTTCTCCTCCTCACTGCCCTCCCCTACCCAACTCCCCAACGCCACTGCCCTCCCCCACTCCCCACGCGACTCCCCTTCACTCCACTTCATCACTGCCCTCCCCTACCCCACACCGCTCCGCACTCCCCTCCTCACTTCCCTCCCCCACTCCCCTCCACATTCTCCTCCCTCACTCCCCACCCCATACCCCTACCTCTCTCCCCTCCCCCACTCCCCTCCCCCACTCCCCTCCACCACTCCCCTCCTCTCCCCAACTCCTCTATCCCACTCTCCTCCCACACTCCACGCCCTCACTCACCTCCCCAGATCCCCACACCCGCTCCCCTCCCGCACTAACCTCCCCACAACCCTCCCCACTCCCCTCCCCACTCCCCTCCCCACTTCCCTCCCCCACTCCCCTCCACATTCTCCTACCTCACTCCCCACCCCGTACCCCTACCTCACTCCACTCCCCCACTCACATAACACACACCACACCCCACTCCCCTCCCCCACTCCCCTCCCCCATTCCCCTCACCCACTCCCCTCCGACCCAACTCCACTCCCCACTCCCCTTCCCTCCACCTCCTGACAGCACACCCCTACCAGACTCCACGACACCACTCTGCACCCCCACTCCCCTCCTCTACTCCCTACCCCACCGCACATCCCTCCCAAACTCCCCTACCAGACGCCCTCCCCCACTACCCTCCCCTCCCCCACTCCCCCTCCCCCTCTCCCCTCCCCAAATCGCCTCCCCCAGTCCCATTACCAAATCGCCTCCCCCAGTCCCCTTACCAAATCGCCTCCCCCACTCCCCTTCCCTCCACCTCCTTACAGCCCTCCTCTACTCCACTCCCCTACAACACTCTGATCCCCCACTAGCCCCACCAATCCCCTACCCCGCTTCTCTCCAAAACTCCCCTACCCTCTCCCCACCCCCACTCACCTACACCACTCCCCTCTCCCACTCCCTGACATAACTCCCCTACCCCACTCCCCTACCCCATTCCACTACCCCAGTCCCATCGCCAATCCCCTACCTCACACCCCTCCCATACTCCCCTACCCACCTCTCCTACCCCACTCTCTTACCCCACTCCCCTTCCCTCCACCTCCTCACTGCACTCCAGTACCCAACTCCCCGACGCAACTGCCCTCCCCCACTCCCCACGACACTCCCCCACTGCCCTACCTCGCTCCATTCCCTCAGTTACCACCCCCACTACCTTACCCCACTCCCCTCCCCAATCCCCTCCCCACCCCCGTCCCCACTTCCCTCCCCCACTCCCCCACCCCACTCACCTAACACACACCCTACCCCACTCCACTCCCCATTCCCCTCTCCCACTCCCCTTCCCTCCATCTCCTCACTGCACCCCTACCCAACTCCCGTCCCCACTCCCCTTCCCTCCACCTCCTTACAGCCCACCCCTACCACACTTCCCGACACCACACTGCACCCCCACCCCCTCCCCCACTCCCCTCCCCCAAACCCATCCCCACACCCCTCCCCCACTCCCCTCCCCTACTCCCCTCCCCCACTCCCCTCCCCCACTCCCCTCCCCCAATCCGCACCCCCACTCCCCAAGCCCACTCCCCTCCCCCACTCCCCTCCCCAACTCCCCTTCCCTCCACCTCCTTCCAGCGCTCCCCTACTCCACTACCCTACACCACTCTGATCCCCCACTAGCCTCACCACTCCCCTACCCTACTCCCTCCAAAACTCCCATACCCTCTCCCCACCCCCACTCACCTACACCACTCCCCTAACCCACTCCCTGTCCCCCACTCTCCTCCCCCACTCCCCTCCCCAACTCCCCTCGCCCAGTCTCCTCCCACACTCCCCTCCCTCACTTCCCTCCCCACTCCCCTCCCCCAGTCCCCTCCCCCAGTCCCCTCCCCCACTCCCCTCCGCACTCCCCTCCGCACTCCCCTCCCCACTCCCCTCCCCACTCCCCTCCCCCACTGCCCTCCTCACTCCCCTCCCCACTCCCCTCCCCCAGTCCCCTCCCCCACTCCCCTCCCCCAATCCCTCCTCACTCACCTCCCACACTAACCTCCCCCACTCGCCTCCCCACTCCCCTCCCCACTCCCCTCCCGCTCTTGCCTCCCCCAATCCCCTCCCCCACTCCCAAACTCCCCTCCCCCACTCCCCTCACTCCCAAACTCCCCTCCCACACTAACCTCCCCCACTCCCCTCCCAACTCCCCTCGTCCACTCCGCTACCCCACTCCGCTTACCTCCACATCCTCACTGCACGACTCCACCACACTCCCATCCCCCACTACCCTCCCCCACTACCCTCCCCCACTCCCTGAACGCACTCCCCTCCACAACACCCCTACCCCTCTCCCCTACCCCAAACCCGACCCCACACCCCTACCCCACACCCCTACCCTACTCCAGTCCACTACCCCAGTCCCATCGCCAATCTCCTCTCTCACACCCCTCCCATACTCCAATACCCACCTCTCCTACCCCACTCCCCTACCCCACTCCCCTTCCCGCCACCTCCTCACTGCACTCCAGTACCCAGATCCCCCACGCCACTGCCCTCCCCCACTGCCCTACCTCACTCCACTCCACCAGTTACCCCTCCCACTACCTTACCCATTTCTCCTACCTCACTCCCCACCCATACCCATACCCCACTCCCCTCCCCCACTGCCCTACCTCACTCCACTCCCCCAGTTAACGCACCCACTACCTTACCCCACTCCCCTCCCCACTCCACTCCAAATGTCCCTCCCCCACTCCCCTCCCCATTCCCCTACCTCACTCCCCACCCCATACCCATACCTCAATCCCCTCTCCCACTCCCTTCCCTCCATCTCCTCACTGCCCCCCTACCAAACACCCTCCCCACTCCCCTTCCCTCCACCTCCGAACAGCACACCCCGACCACACTCCCCGACACCACCCTGCACCCCACCCCTCCTCCACTCCACTACCCCACTACCCCACTGCACTTCCTCCCAAACTCCCCTACCAGACGCCCTCACCCACGCCCCTCCCCCAGGCCCCTCTCCCACGCCCCTGTCCCACTCTGCTCCCCAACTGTCCTCCCCAACTCCCATCCCCCACTATCCTCCCCTCCCCAACTCCCCTACCACAATGCCCTACACCACGCCCCTCCCCAACACCCCTCCCCAACTGTTTTTCCCTCCACCTCCTTACATCCCTCCCTACTCCACTCCCCTACACCACTCCCGTACCCTCTCCCCACACCACTCACCTACACCACTCCACTAACCCACTCCCTGTCCCCAATCCCCTCCCTCACCCCACTCCCCCACTCACCTCCCCAACACCCATCACTCACTCCCCTACAAACTACGCACCCAACTCCACTACCGCACTGCCCTCCCCCACTCCCCGCCACAACTCCCCTCCCCCACTCCACACCTCCCCTACCCTCTCCCCGCCCCCACTGCCCTACCTCACTCCACTCACCCAGTTACCGCCCCCACTACCTTGCCCACTCCCCTCCCCACTCCATTCCCCCACTCGCATCCCCATACCCCTACCTCACTCCACTCCCCCACTCCCCTACCCCACTCACATAACACACACCCCTCCCCCACTCCCCTCCCCCTTCCCTCCATCTCCTCACTGCCCCACTACCCAAATCCCCTCCCCACTCCCCTTCCCTCCACCTCCTTTCAGCCCACCCCTACCACACTCCCCGACACAACTCTGCACCCCCACCCCCTCCTCCACTCCCCTACCCCACTACCCCACCGCACTTCCCTCCCAAACTCCCCTACCAGACGCCCTCCCCCACTCCCCTCCCCCACACCCATCCCCACACCCCTTCCCACTCCCCCACTCCACTCGCCCACTCCCCTCCCCCACTCCACCTCCCCCACACCCCTCGCCCACTACACTACCGCTATGGCCTACCCCACGCCCCTCCACAACTCCCCTCCCCAACTCCCCTTCCCTCCATCTCCTGACAGTCCTCCCCTACTCCACTCCCCTACACCACTCTGCTCCCCCACTAGCCCCACCACTCCCTACCCCACTCCCCTCCAAAACTCCCATAACCTCTCCCCACCCCCACTCACCTACACCACTCCCCCTAACCCACTCCCTGTCCCTCAATCCATTCCCTGACTGCCAAACCCCACTCGCCTCCCCCACGCACCTCCCCAACTCCCCTCCTCCACACCTCGACCCACTCTCCACCCCTCTCCTCGAGGCAACACCCCTCCCCCACACCTCGCCCCACTCCCTGCCTCAACTCCCCCACCCCACACTCCCCTCCACCACTCCCCTCCCCCACTCCCCTCCCCCACTCCCCTCCCAAACTCCCCTCCCCCACACCCCTCCTCAACTCCCCTAACTCCCCTTCCCCACTCCCCTCCACCACTCCCCTCCCCAACTCCCCTCCCCCACTCAACTCCCCTACCACGCACTCTTCCCCACACTCCTCCCCACACCCCTCCCCTACTCCCCACTCCCACTCCCCTCCCCACTCCCCTCCCCCACTCCCCTCCCCACTGCCCTCCCCCAAATCCTCCACCACACTCCCCTCCCACACTCCCTCCCCCAAATCCCCTGCCCCAATTCCCCTACCGCACTCCCATCCCCCACTCCCATCCCCCACTACCCTCCCCAACTACCCTCCCCACTACCCTCTCCCACTCCACTACCCCACTCCACTCCCCCACTCCACTCCCCCACTCCACTCCCCCACTCCACTCCCCCCCTCCCCACCCCCACTCTCCTCCCCCACTCCCCTCCCCCACTCCCCTCCCGCACTCCCCTCCCCCACTCCCCTCCCCCACTCTCCTCCTCCACTCCTCCTCCCCACTCTCCTCCCAAACTCTCCTCCCCCACTCCCCTCACCTAATCCCCTACCCCACTCCAATACGCCACTCCCCTACTCCACTCCCTACTGCGCTCCACTCCCCCACACCCCTCCTCAACTCCCCTCCCTCACTCCCCTAACCCACTACCCTCTCCAACACTTCTCCCCCACTCCCCGCCCCCACTCCCCTCCCCACTCCCCTCCCCCACTCCCCTCCCCCACTCCCCCACTCCCCCACTCCCCTCCCACACTAACCTCCCCCACATTCCTCCCCACTGTCCTCCCCCACTCCCCTACCCCAAATCCCCTACCCCAAATCCCCTACCCCAAATCCCCGACTTAAATCCCCTCCTCCAAATCCCCTACACCAAATCCCCTCCCCCAAATCCCCTCCCCCACTCCACTCGCATACTGCTCTCCCCTCCACTACTCCCCTACCCGACTCCCCGAACCAGCCCCCCGTCAACACACCCCTACCACACTCCCCTCCCCCACTAACCTCCCCACACTTACCTCCCCACACTCCTCCACACAGTCCTCCCCACTACCCTCCTCCACACCCCTCCCCCACTCCCCTACCCCAAATCCCCTTCCACAAATCCCCTACCCCAAATCCCCTTCCACAAATCCCCTACCCCAAATCCCCTCCCAAATCCCCTCCCCCAAATCCCCCCCCCCACTCCATTCACATACCGCACTCCCCTCCACAACTCCCCCACCCGACTCCCCTACCCAACCCCCCGTCACCACACCCCTACCACACTCCCCTCCCCCACTCCGCTACCCGACTCCCATACCCCACACCCCTACCCCACTCCCCGACCCCACTCCCCGACCGCACTCCACGACCCCACTCCATGACCGCACTCACCCGACCCCCACTCACCCGACCCCACTCACCCGATCACACTCCCCACCCACACACCCCAACCCACTCCTCACTCCATTGCCCCTCCCCTAGTCCCCTCCCCCACACCTCTACCCCACTCTCCTCACCTCTCCTCTCTGCAACACCCCTCCCCAATCCCCTCCCCCACTCCCCTCCCCCCGTCCCAACACCCCCTACCACACTCCCCTCCCCCACCCCGCACCCCCACCCCGCTCCCTCACTCCCCTCCCACACTAACCTCCCCCACACTCCTCCCCACACTCCTCCACACACTCCTCCCCCACTCCCCTCCCCACTGCCCTCCCCCACTCCCCTCCGCCAAATTCCGTACCCCAAATTCTGTACCCCAAATCCCCTACCCCAAATCCCCTCCCACACTCCACTCGCATACCGCACTCCCCTCCACAACTCCCCGACCTGACTCCCCTACCCAACCCCCCGTCAATACACCCCCTACCACACTCCCCTCCCCCACTCCCCTCCCCCACTCCCCTACCCCACTCCCCTACCCCACTCCCAGACCCCACCTCCCAACTCCACACCCTACTTCACTCTGCACTCCACTCCCCTACTCCACTCCTCTCCCACATACCCATCCTCAACTCGCCTCCCTAACTCCCCTCCCTAACACCCCTCCCCAACTCCCCTACCTCCCTCCCCTAACCCAATACCCTCCCCCATTTCCCTAACCCCCGACCCTCCCCAACTCCACTCCCCCACTCCCCTCCCCCACTCCCCTCCCACACTAACCTCCACACTAACCTCCCCCACACTCCTCCCCACACTCCTCCCAAAGTCCTCCCCAAAGTCCTCCCCAAATCCCCGACCCCAAATCCCTTCCCCCAAATCCACTCCCCCAAATCCCCTTCCCCAATAACCTCCCCCACTCCACCCGTATACCGCACTCCCCTCCACAACTCCCTACCCAACTCCCTACCCAACCCCCGTCACCACACCCCCTACCACACTCCCCTCCCCACTCCGCTCCCCCACTCCCTCCCACACTAACCTCCCCCACACTCCTCCCCACACTCCTCCGCACACTCCTCCCTCACTACCCTCCCCCACTGCCCTCCCCCACTCCCCTCCCCCAAATTCCGTACCCCAAATTCCGTACCCCAAATCCCCTACCCCAAATCCCCTACCCCAAATCCCCTCCCCCAAATCCCCACCCCCACTCCACTCGCATAACGCACTCCCCTCCACAACTGACCTACCCGACTCCCCTACCCAACCCCCCGTCAATACGCCCCTACCACACTCCCCTCCCCAACTCCCCTACCCCACTCCCCTACCCCACTCCCAGACGGCACTCCCCTACTCCACTCCCCTACTTCACTCTGCACTCCACTCCCCTACTCCACTCCTCTCCCCCACACCCATCCTCAACTCCCCTCCCTAACACCCCTCCCCAACTCCCCTCCCTTACTCCCCTAACCCACTACCCTCCCCCATTTCCCTAACCCACTACCCTCCCCAACTCCCCTCCCCCACTCCCCTCCCCCGCTCCCCTCCCACACTAACCTCCCACACTAACCTCCCCCACACTAACCTCCCCACACTCCTCCCCACACTCCTACCCACACTCCTCCCCAAAGTCCTCCCCACGCCCTACCCCAGGTCCCCAACCCCAAATCCCTTCCCCCAAATCCCTTCCCCCAAATCCCCTCCCCCAAATCCCCTCCCACAAATCCCCTCCCCCACTCCACCCGCATACCGCACTCCCCTCCACAACTCCCCTACCCGACGCCCTACCCACCCCCCGTCACCACACCCCCTACCACACTCCCTCCCCCACTCCCCTACCCCACTCGCCTACCCCACTCCCGTATCCCACTCCCCTAACCCACTCCCCTACTCCACACCCCGACTCCACTCTACACTCCACTCCCATACTCCACTCCACTCCCCCACACCCCTCCACAACTCCCCTCCCTAACCTCCCCTCCCTAACACCCCTCCCCAACTCCCCTCCCTCCCTCCCCTAACCCACTACCCTCCCCCACTCCCCTCCCACACTAACTCCCACACTAACCTCCCCCACACTCCTCCCCACACTCCTCCCCACACTCCTCCCCCACTCCCCTCCCCCACTCCCTCCCCCAAATCCCGTACCCCAAATCCTCTACCCCAAATCCCTTACCCCAAATCCCCTACCCCAAATCCCTACCCCAAATCCCCTCCCCCACTCCACTCGCATACCGCACTACCCTCCACAACTCCCCTACCCGACTCCCCTACCCAACCCCCCGTCACTACACCCCTACCACACTCCCCTCCCCACTCTCCTCCCCCACTCCCCTACCCCACTGCGCTACCCCACTCTCAGACACCACTCCCCTACTCCACTCCCCTACTCCACTCTGTACTCCACTCCCTTACACCACTCCACTCCCCCACACCCCTCCTCAACTCCCTCCCTTACTCCACTCCACTCCCCCACACCCCTCCTCAACTCCCCTCCCTAACACCCCTCCCTAACTCCCCTCCCCAACTCCCCTCCCTCACTCCCCTCCCCCACTCCCCTCCCCCACTCCCCTCCACAATCCCCTCCCCCACTCCCCTCTCCCTCTCCCCTCCCACACAAACCTCCCACACTAACCTCCCCCACACTCCACCCACACTCCTACCCACACTCCTCCCCAAAGTCCTCCCGCACTCCCCTACACCAGGTCCCCCTACCCCAAATCCCTTCCCCAAATCCCCTCCACCAAATCCCCTCCCCCAAATCCCCTCCCCCACTCCACCCGCATACCGCACTCCCCTCCACAACTCCCCTTCACAACTCCCCTACACGACTCCTCTACCCAACCCCCGTCACCGCTCCCCCTACCACACTCCCCTCCCCCACTCCCCTATCCCACTCCCCTACCCCACTCCCAGACCCCACTCCCCTTCTCCACTCCCCTACTCCACTCTGAACTCCACTCCCCTACTCTACTCCACTCCCCCACATCCCACATCAACTCCCGTCCTAACTCCCCCTCCCTAACGCCCCTCCAAACTCCCCTCCCTCACTCCCCTAACCCACTACCCTCCCCCATTTCCTAACCCACTACCCTCCCCAACTCCCCTGCCCACTCCCCTCCCCCACTCCCCTCCCCCACTCCCCTCCCACACTAACCTCCCACACTAACCTCCCCCACACTCCTTCCCACACTCCTCCCCACTCTCCTCCCAAAGTCCTCCCCCACTCCCCTACCCCAGGTCCCCTACCCCAAATCCCTTCCCCCAAATCCCCTCCCCCAAATACCCTCCCCACTCTCCCCGCATACCGCACTCCCCTCCACAACTCTCCTACCCGACTCCCCTACGCAACCGTCCGTCACCACACCCCCTACCACACTCCCCTCCCCCACTCCCCTCCCCCTCTCCCCTCCCACACTAACCTCCTCCACACTCCTCCCCACACCTCCTCCGCACACACATCCCTCACTCCCCTCCCCCACTCCCCCTCCCCCACACCCCTACCCCAGATTTCGTACCCCAAATCCGTACCACACATTCCGTACCCCAATTCACCTACCCCAAATCCCCTACCCCAAATCCCCTCCCCCACACCCCTCCACAACTCCCCTACCCGACTCCCCTACCCAACCCCCCGTCACCACACCCCTACCACACTCCCCTCCCCCCACTCCCCTCCCCCACTCTCTGACCCCACTCCCTGACCCCACTCCCCGACCCCCACGCCCCGACAACACTCCCTGACCCCACTCCCCTACCCAACTCCCCGTCACCACACCCCTACCACACTCCCCTCCCCCACTCCCCTATCCCACTCCCCGACCCCACTCCCCGACCCCACTCACCCGACCCCACTCACCCGACCCCACTCACCGGACCCCACTCACCCGACCCCACTCACCCGACACCACTCACCAGACACCACTCACCGACCCCACTCCCCACCCCCACACCCCAACCCCACTCCCCCACCCCATGCCCCTCCACTAATCCCCTCCCCCACTCTCTACCCCACTCTCCTCCCCCACTCCTCTCTGCAACACCCCTCCCCCACTCCTCTCCCCCACTCCCCTCCCCCAATCCCCTCACTCACTCCCCTCCCCCCCAAATACCTTCCCCCACTCCCCTCCCCCAAATCCCCTACACCAAATCCCCTACCACACTCCCCTCTCCAAATCCCCTGCCCCAATTCCACTCCCGCTCTCCCACCCTCCACTCCCCTCCCCCACTCCCCTCCCCACTGCCCTCCCCCACTCCCCTCCCCCTCTCCACTCCCCCACTCTCCTCCCCCACTCCCCTCTTCCACTCCCCTACCCCACTCCCTACCCCACTCCCCTACCCCACTCCCCTGCCCCACTCCCCTACTCCACTCCCCTACACCACTCCCCTACTCCACTCCACTCCCTCACACCCTCCTCAACTCCCCCTCCCTAACTCCCCTCCCCCACTCCCCTCCCCCACTCCCCTCCACAATCCCCTCCCCCACTCCCTCTCCCTCTCCCCTAACACACTAACCTCCCACACTAACCTCCCCCACACTCCACCCCACACTCCTACCCACACTCCTCCCCAAAGTCCTCCCCGCACTCCCCTACACGAGGTCCCCTACCCCAAATCCCTTCCCCAAATCCCCTCCACCAAATCCCCTCCCCCACTCCACCCGCATACCGCACTCCCCTCCACAACTCCCCTTCACAACTCCCCTACACGACTCCTCTACCCAACCCCCGTCACCGCTCCCCTACCACACTCCCCTCCCCCACTCCCCTCCCCAACTCCCCTACCCCACTCCCCTACTACACTCACCTACTCCACTCTACACTCTACTCCATACTCCACTCCACTCCCCCACACCCCTCCTCAACAACCTCCCTAACTCCCTTCCCTAACACCCCTCCCCAACTCCCCTCCCTCCCTCCCCTAACCCACTACACTCCCCCCATTTCCCTAACCCACTACCCTCCCCAGCTCCCCCTCCCCCCTCTCCCTCCTCCCCCACTCCCTCCCCCACTCCGCTCCACAATAACCTCCCACACTAACCTCCCCCACACTAACCTCCCCACACTCCTCCCCACACTCCTCCCAAAGTCCTCCACACTCCCTACGTCAAGTCCCCTACCCCAAATCCCTTCCCCAAATCCACTCCCCAAATCTCCTCCCCCAAATAACCTCCCCACTCACCCGCATACCGCACTGCCCTCCACAACTCCCCTACCCAACTCCCCTACCCAACCCCCCGTCACCACACCCCCTACCACACTCCCCTCCCCCACTCCGCTCTCCCACGTCCCCTCCACACTAACCTCCCCCACACTCCTCCCCCACTCCCCTCCCCCACTCTCCCCTCCCCCAAATTCCGTACCCCAAATTCCGTACCCCAAATCCCCTACCCCAAATCCCCTACCCCAAATCCCCTCCCCAAATCCCCTCCCCACTCCACTATAAACCGCACTCCCCTCCACAACTCCCCTACCCGACTCCCCTACCCAACCCCCGTCACTACACCCCTACACACTCCCCTCCCCACTCGCCTCCCCACTCCCCTCCCCCACTCCCCTATCCCACTCCCCTACCCCACTCCCAGACCCCCACTCCCCTTCTCCACTCCCCTACTCCACTCTGAACTCCACTCCCCTACTCTACTCCACTCCCCCACATCCACCTCAACTCCCGTCCCTAACTCCCCCTCCCTAACGCCCCTCCCAAACTCCCTCCCTCACTCCCCTAACCCACTACCCTCCCCCATTTCCCTAACCCACTACCCTCCCCAACTCCCCTGCCCACTCCCTCCCCCGACTCCCCTCCCCCACTCCCCTCCACACTAACCTCCCACTCTAACCTCCCCCACACTCCTCCCCACACTCCTCCCCACTCTCCTCCCCAAACTCCTCCCCCACTCCCCTACCCCAGGTCCCCTACCCCAAATCCCTTCCCCCAAATCCCCTCCCCCAAATACCTCCCCCACTCCACCCGCATACCGCACTCCCCTCCACAACTCTCCTACCCGACTCCCCTCCCACACTACCTCCACACTCCTCCCCACACTCCTCCGCACACTCCTCCCCTACTCCCCTCCCCCACTCCCCTCCCCCACTCCCCTACCCCAAATTCCGTACCCCAAATCCCCTCCCCCAAATCCCCTCCCCCACTCCACTCGCATACCGCAGTCCCCTTCACAACTCCCTTACCCGACTCCTCTACCCAACCCCCCGTCACCACACCTCTACCACACTCCCCTCCCCCACTCCCCTCCCCCACTCCCCTCCCCCACTCCCCTACCTCACTCCCCTCCCCCACTCCCCTAACCCACATCCCTACTCCACTCCCCGACCCCACTCCCTGACCCCACTCACACTCCCCAGACCCCACTCCCCATCCCACTCCACAACCCCACTCCCCCTCTCCTCTACCCCACCCCCATGCCCCTCCCCTAATCCCCTCCCCTAATGCACTCCCCCACTCCTCTATCCCACTCTCCTCCCCTCTCCTCTACCCCACTCTCCTCACCTATCCTCTCCGCAACACCCCTCCCCCATTCCCCTCACTGACCGACCCACTCACCGACCCACTCACCCGACCCCACTCACCCGACCCCACTCACCCTACCCCACTCCCCACTCCCCATCCCACTCCACAACCCCACTCCCCCACTCCTCTACCCCACCCCCATGCCCCTCCCCTAATCCCCTCCCCTAATGCACTCCCCCACTCCTCTACCCCACTCTCCTCCCCTCTCCTCTACCCCACTCTCCTCACCTCTCCTCTCCGCAACACCCCTCCCCCATTCCCCTCCCCCACTCCACACCCCCACTCCACTCCCCCACTCCGCACCACCTCTCCCCTCCCCATTCCCCTCCCCACTCCTCTCCCCCACTCCCCTCCCACACTAACCACCAACACACTACGCCCCACTCCCCTCCACCACTGCCCTCTCCAAATCCCATCCCCCAAATCCCCTCCCCCAAATCCCCTACCCCAAATCCCCTCCCCCACTCGCCTACTGCTCTCCCCTCCACAACCCCCCTCCACAACTCCCATACCTGACTCCCCTACCCAACCCCCCGTCACCACTCCCCTCATCAACTCCCCTCCCTCACTCCCCTACCCCTCTCCCCGACCCCTCTCCCCGACCCCACTCCCCGACTCCAAACCCCGACCCCACTCCCAGACCCCACTCCCCGTCCCCCCTCCCCCACGCCCCTCCCCTAATCCCCTCCCCCACGCCCCTCCCTTAATCCCCTCCCCCACTCCTCTCCACCACTCCTCTCCCCCACTCCTCTCCCACAGTCCCCTCCCCACTCCCCTCCCCCAAATCCCCTCCCACAAATCCCCTCCACCAAATCCCCTACCCCAAATCCCCTCCCCCACTCGCCTACTGCTCTCCCCTCCACAACCCCCTCCACAACTCCCCGACCCAACACCCTTACCCGACTCCCCTACCCAAGCCTCCGTTACCACTCCCCCACCACACTCCCCTACAACACTCCCCTACCCCACTCCCCTACCCCACTTCCCTACCCCACTCCACTCCCCCACTCCCCTTCCCTCCACCTCCTCACTGCGCTCCCCTCCCTCACTCCCCGTCCCCACTCCCCGACCCCACTCCCCGACCACACAACCCGACCCCACTCCCCACGCCCGTCCCCCACGCCCGTCCCCTAATCCCCTCCCCCACTCCTCTACCCCACTCTCCTCCCCTCTCCTCTCCGCAACACCCCTCCCCCACTCCTCTGCCCCACTCCTCTCCCCCACTCCTCTCCCACACTCCCCTCCCCGCCTCAACTCCCCTGCCTCAACTCCCCTGTCTCAACTCCCCTCCTCAACTCCCCTGCATCACGCCCCTTCCCACTCCCCTCCCCACTCCCCTCCCCACTCCCCTCCCCACACCCCTCCCCCACTCCCCTCCCCCACTCCCCTCCCCACTCCCCTCCCCCACTCCCCTCCCCCACTCCCAGGTTCCCACTCCCCTCCCCCACTCCCCTCCCCCACTCCACTCCACCACAACACCCCTCCCAAACTCCTCACCTCACTCCCTGCCTCAACTCCCCTCCCCAACCCCCCTACTTCACACCCCTACCCCACTCCCGTCCCCAACTCTCCTCCCACACTCCCCTCACCTAATCCCATACCCCACTCCCCTACTCCACCACCCCTCCCCCACTCCCCTCCTCAACTCCCCTTCCTCACTCCCCTTCCCCACTCCACTCCCTCACTCCCCTCCCCCACTCCCCTCCCTCACTTCCCTAACCCTCTACCCTCCCCAACCCTCCACCCATACTCCCCACCCCCACTCCCCTCTCCCACTCCCCTACCACACTAACCTCCCCCACACCCCTCCTCACACCCCTCCCCACTCCCCTCCCCCACTCCCCTCCCCCACTCCCCTCATCACTCCCCTCCCCCACTCCCCTCCCCCACTCCCCTCCCCAAATCCCCTACCCCAAAACCCCTACCGCACTCCCCTCCCCCACTCCCCTCCCCCACTCGGCTCCCCAACTCGCCTCCCCCACTCGCCTCCCCCACTCCCCTACCCCACCCCCTCCCCCACTCCCCTCCCGTCCACCACTCCGATTCCCTGCACCACCTCACTGCCCTCCCCTACCACACACCTATCCCCCACTACGCTCCCTCACTCACCTACCCCACTTCCCTACCCCGCTCCACTCCCCCACTCCTCTCCCCCAGTCCCCTCCCCCACTCCCCTCCCCCATTCCCCTACCCCAAATCCCCTCCCCCAAATCCCCTCCCCCAAATCCCCTACCCCAAATCCCCTCCCCCACTCGCCTACTGCTCTCCCCTCCACAACCCCCCTCCACAACTCCCCTACCCGACTCCCCTACCCAAACCCACGTCACCACACCCCTACCACACTCCCCTACCACACTCCCCTACCACACTCCCCTCCCCCACTCCGCTCCCCCACTACGCTCTCCCACTCCCCTACCAAACTCCCCGGCACCACACCCCTTCCCCACTCCCCTACCCCACTCCCCTACTCTACACCCCTACCCCACTCCGCTCCCCAACTCTCCTACCCCACACTCCTCCCCGCTCCCCTTCCCTCCACCTCCTCACTGCCCTCCACTACCCAACTCCCCTACCCCAGACACCTCTCCCACTCCACTCCCCCACTCCCCTTCCCTCCACCTCCTCACTGCGCTCCCCTCCCTCACTCCCCGACCCCACTCCTCTGCATCACACCCCTACCCCACTCCCCTAACCCACTCCGATCCCCAACTTTCCTAACCCACACTCCTCCCCCGCTCCCCTTCCCTCCACCACCTCACTGTCCTCCACTACACAACTGCCCTACCCCAGACACCTCCCCCACTCCACACCCCCACTCCCCTTCCCTCCACCTCCTCACTGCTCTCCCCTCCCCCACTCCCCGACCCCACTCCCCCACCCCTCTCCCCGACCCCTCTCCCCGACCCCACTCCCCGTACCCCCTCCCCCACGCCCCTCCCCTAATCTCCTCCCCCATTCCCCTACCCCAAATCCCCTCCCCCAAATCCCCTCCCCCAAATCCCCTACCCCAAATCCCCTCCCCCACAGATACACCCTGTGAAGTGTAAAACATCCCCACTGTCCTCAGTAATATTAACACACTGACAGAGAACACAGATTAATATTAACACACTCACTGACACACTTTGTACATCATGACCCATAGTCAGATACACCCTGTGAAGTGTAAAACACCCCCACTGTCCTCAGGAATATTAACACACTGACAGAGAACACAGATTAATATTAACACACTCACTGACACACTGTGTATATCATGACCCACAGTCAGATAAACCCTGTGAAGTGTAAAACACCCCCACTGTCCTCAGTAATATTAACACACTGACAGAGAACACAGATTAATATTAACACACTCACTGACACACTGTGTATATCATGACCCACAGTCAGATACACCCTGTGAAGTGTAAAACACCCCCACTGTCCTCAGTAATATTAACACACTGACAGAGAACACAGATTAATATTAACACACTCACTGACACACTGTGTACATCATGACCCACAGTCAGATAAACCCTGTGAAGTGTAAAACATCCCACTGTCCTCAGTAATATTAACACATTGACAGAGAACACAGATTAATATTAACACACTCACTGACACACTGTGTACATCATGACCCACAGTTAGATACACCCTGTGAAGTGTAAAACACCCCCACTGCCCTCAGTAATATTAACACCTGACAGAGAACACAGATTAATATTAACACACTCACTGACACACTGTGTATATCATGACCCACAGTCAGATACACTCTGTGAAGTGTAAAACACCCCCACTGTCCTCAGTAATATTAACACACTGACAGAGAACACAGATTAATATTAACACACTCACAGACACACTGTGTATATCATGACCCACAGTCAGATAAACCCTGTGAAGTGTAAAACACCCCCACTATCCTCAGGAATATTAACACACTGACAGAGAATACAGATTAATATTAACACACTCACTGACACACTGTGTGTATCATGACCCACAGTCAGATAAACCCTGTGAAGTGTAAAACACCCCCACTGTCCTCAGTAATATTAACACACTGACAGAGAGCACAGATTAATATTAACACACTCACTGACACACTGTGTATATCATGACCCACAGTCAGATACACCCTGTGAAGTGTAAAACACCCCCACTGTCCTCAGGAATATTAACACACTGACAGAGAACACAGATTAATATTAACACACTCACTGACACACTGTGTACATCATGACCCACAGTCAGATACACCCTGTGAAGTGTAAAACACCCCCACTGTCCTCAGTAATATTAACACACTGACAGAGAACACAGATTAATATTAACACACTCACTGACACACTGTGTATATCATGACCCACAGTCAGATGCACCCTGTGAAGTGTAAAACACCCCCAATGTCCTCAGGAATATTAACACACTGACAGAGAACACAGATTAATATTAACACACTCACTGACACACTGTGTACATCATGACCCAGAGTCAGATACACCCTGTGAAGTGTAAAACACCCCCACTGTCCTCAGTAATATTAACACACTGACAGAGAACACAGATTAATATTAACACACTCACTGACACACTGTGTATATCATGACCCACAGTCAGATACACCCTGTGAAGTGTAAAACACCCCCACTGTCCTCAGGAATATTAACACACTGACAGAGAACACAGATTAATATTAACACACTCACTGACACACTGTGTGTATCATGACCCACAGTCAGATAAACCCTGTGAAGTGTAAAACACCCCCACTGTCCTCAGGAATATGAACACACTGACAGAGAACACAGATTAATATTAACACACTCACTGACACACTGTGTATATCATGACCCACAGTCAGATACACCCTGTGAAGTGTAAAACATCCCCACTGTCCTCAGTAATATTCACACACTGACAGAGAACACAGATTAATATTAACACACTCACTGACACACTGTGTACATCATGACCAACAGTCAGATACACCCTGTGAAGTGTAAAACACCCCCACTGTCCTCAGGAATATTAACACACTGACAGAGTACACAGATTAATATTAACACACTCACTGACACACTGTGTACATCATGACCCACAGTCAGGTACACCCTGTGAAGTGTAAAACACCCCCACTGTCCTCAGGAATATTAACACACTGACAGAGTACACAGATTAATATTAACACACTCACTGACACACTGTGTATATCATGACCCACAGTCAGATACACCCTGTGAAGTGTAAAACACCCCCTCTGTCCTCAGTAATATTAACACAATGACAGAGAACACAGATTAATATTAACACACTCACTGACACACTGTGTATATCATGACCCACAGTCAGATACACCCTGTGAAGTGTAAAACATCCCCACTGTCCTCAGTAATATTAACACACTGACAGAGAACACAGATTAATATTAACACACTCACTGACACACTGTGTATATCATGACCCACAGTCAGATACACCCTGTGAAGTGTAAAACACCCCCACTGTCCTCAGGAATATTAACACACTGACAGAGAACACAGATTAATATTAACACACTCACTGACACACTGTGTACATCATGACCCACAGTCAGATACACCCTGTGATGTGTAAAACACCCCCACTGTCCTCGGTAATATTAACACACTGACAGAGAACACAGATTAATATTAACACACTCACTGACACACTGTGTACATCATGACCCACAGTCAGATACACCCTGTGAAGTGTAAAACACCCCCACTGTCCTCAGGAATATTAACACACTGACAGAGAACACAGATTAATATTAACACACTCACTGACACACTGTGTATATCATGACCCACAGTCAGATACACCCTGTGAAGTGTAAAACACCCCTACTGTCCTCAGGAATATTAACACACTGACAGAGAACACAGATTAATATTAACACACTCACTGACACACTCTGTATATCATGACCCACAGTCAGATACACCCTGTGAAGTGTAAAACACCCCCACTGTCCTCAGTATTATTAACACACTGACAGAGAACACAGATTAATATTAACACACTCACCGACACACTGTGTATATCATGACCCACAGTCAGATACACCCTGTGAAGTGTAAAACACCCCCACTGTCCTCAGGAATATTAACACACTGACAGAGAACACAGATTAATATTAACACACTCACTGACACACTGTGTTCATCATGACCCACAGTCAGATACACCCTGTGAAGTGTAAAACACCCCCACTGTCCTCAGGAATATTAACACACTGACAGAGAACACAGATTAATATTAACACACTCACTGACACACTGTGTATAACATGACCCACAGTCAGATACACCCTGTGAAGTGTAAAACACCCCCACTGTCCTCAGTAATATTAACACCTGACAGAGAACACAGATTAATATTAACACACTCACTGACACACTGTGTATATCATGACCCACAGTCAGATACACCCTGTGAAGTGTAAAACACCCCCACTGTCCTCAGTAATATTTACACACTGACAGAGTACACAGATTAATATTAACACACTGACTGACACACTGTGTATATCATGACCCACAGTCAGATACACCCTGTGAAGTGTAAAACACCCCCACTGTCCTCAGTAATATTAACACCTGACAGAGAACACAGATTAATATTAACACACTCACTGACACACTGTGTATATCATGACCCACAGTCAGATACACCCTGTGAAGTGTAAAACACCCCCACTGTCCTCAGGAATATTAACACACTGACAGAGAACACAGATTAATATTAACACACTCACCGACACACTGTGTATATCATGACCCACAGTCAGATACACCCTGTGAAGTGTAAAACACCCCCACTGTCCTCAGGAATATTAACACACTGACAGAGAACACAGATTAATATTAACACACTCACTGACACACTGTGTACATCATGACCCAGAGTCAGATACACTCTGTGAAGTGTAAAACACCCCCACTGTCCTCAGGAATATTAACACACTGACAGAGAACACAGATTAATATTAACACACTCACTGACACACTGTGTATATCATGACCCAGAGTCAGATACACCCTGTGAAGTGTAAAACATCCCCACTGTCCTCAGTAATATTAACACACTGACAGAGAACACAGATTAATATTAACACACTCACTGACACACTGTGTATATCATGACCCACAGTCAGATACACCCTGTGAAGTGTAAAACACCCCTACTGTCCTCAGGAATATTAACACACTGACAGAGAACACAGATTAATATTAACACACTCACTGACACACTCTGTATATCATGACCAACAGTCAGATACACCCTGTGAAGTCTAAAACACCCCCACTGTCCTCAGTATTATTAACACACTGACAGAGAACACAGATTACTATTAACACACTCACTGACACACTGTGTATATCATGACCCACAGTCAGATACACCCTGTGAAGTGTAAAACACCCCCACTGTCCTCAGGAATATTAACACACTGACAGAGAACACAGATTAATATTAACACACTCACTGACACACTGTGTTCATCATGACCCACAGTCAGATACACCCTGTGAAGTGTAAAACACCCCCACTGTCCTCAGTAATATTAACACACTGACAGAGAACACAGATTAATATTAACACACTCACTGACACACTGTGTATAACATGACCCACAGTCAGATACACCCTGTGAAGTGTAAAACACCCCCACTGTCCTCAGTAATATTAACACCTGACAGAGAACACAGATTAATATTAACACACTCACTGACACACTGTGTATATCATGACCCACAGTCAGATACACCCTGTGAAGTGTAAAACACCCCCACTGTCCTCAGTAATATTTACACACTGACAGAGTACACAGATTAATATTAACACACTGACTGACACACTGTGTATATCATGACCCACAGTCAGATACACCCTGTGAAGTGTAAAACACCCCCACTGTCCTCAGTAATATTAACACCTGACAGAGAACACAGATTAATATTAACACACTCACTGACACACTGTGTATATCATGACCCACAGTCAGATACACCCTGTGAAGTGTAAAACACCCCCACTGTCCTCAGGAATATTAACACACTGACAGAGAACACAGATTAATATTAACACACTCACCGACACACTGTGTATATCATGACCCACAGTCAGATACACCCTGTGAAGTGTAAAACACCCCCACTGTCCTCAGGAATATTAACACACTGACAGAGAACACAGATTAATATTAACACACTCACTGACACACTGTGTACATCATGACCCAGAGTCAGATACACCCTGTGAAGTGTAAAACACCCCCACTGTCCTCAGGAATATTAACACACTGACAGAGAACACAGATTAATATTAACACACTCACTGACACACTGTGTATATCATGACCCAGAGTCAGATACACCCTGTGAAGTGTAAAACATCCCCACTGTCCTCAGTAATATTAACACACTGACAGAGAACACAGATTAATATTAACACACTCACTGACACACTGTGTATATCATGACCCACAGTCAGATACACCCTGTGAAGTGTAAAACATCCCCACTGTCCTCAGTAATATTAACACACCGACAGAGAACACAGATTAATATTAACACACTCACTGACACACTGTGTATATCATGACCCACAGTCAGATACACCCGGTGAAGTGTAAAACACCCCCACTGTCCTCAGTAATATTAACACACTGACAGAGAACACAGATTAATATTAACACACTCACTGACACACTGTGTATATCATGACCCACAGTCAGATACACCCTGTGAAGAGTAAAACATCCCCACTGTCCTCAGTAATATTAACACACTGACAGAGAACACAGATTAATATTAACACACTCACTGACACACTGTGTATATCATGACCCAGAGTCAGATACACCCTGTGAAGTGTAAAACATCCCCACTGTCCTCAGTAATATTAACACACTGACAGAGAACACAGATTAATATTAACACACTCACTGACACACTGTGTATATCATGACCCACAGTCAGATACACCCTGTGAAGTGTAAAACATCCCCACTGTCCTCAGTAATATTAACACACCGACAGAGAACACAGATTAATATTAACACACTCACTGACACACTGTGTATATCATGACCCACAGTCAGATACACCCTGTGAAGTGTAAAACACCCCCACTGTCCTCAGGAATATTAACACACTGACAGAGAACACAGATTAATATTAACACACTCACTGACACACTGTGTACATCATGACCCACAGTCAGATACACCCTGTGAAGTGTAAAACACCCCCACTGTCCTCAGGAATATTAACACACTGACAGAGAACACAGATTAATATTAACACACTCACTGACACACTGTGTATATCATGACCCACAGTCAGATACACCCGGTGAAGTGTAAAACACCCCCACTGTCCTCAGTAATATTAACACACTGACAGAGAACACAGATTAATATTAACACACTCACTGACACACTGTGTATATCATGACCCACAGTCAGATACACCCTGTGAAGAGTAAAACATCCCCACTGTCCTCAGTAATATTAACACACTGACAGAGAACACAGATTAATATTAACACACTCACTGACACACTGTGTATATCATGACCCACAGTCAGGTACACCCTGTGAAGTGTAAAACACCCCCACTGACCTCAGTAATATTAACACACTGACAGAGAACACAGATTAATATTAACACACTCACTGAAACACTGTGTAAATCATGACCCACAGTCAGATACACCCTGTGAAGTGTAAAACATCCCCACTGTCCTCAGTAATATTAACACACTGACAGAGAACACAGATTAATATTAACACACTCACTGACACACTTTGTACATCATGACCCATAGTCAGATACACCCTGTGAAGTGTAAAACATCCCCACTGTCCTCAGTAATATTAACACACTGACAGAGAACACAGATTAATATTAACACACTCACTGACACACTGTGTATATCATGACCCACAGTCAGATACACCCTGTGAAGTGTAAAACACCCCCACTGTCCTCAGGAATATTAACACACTGACAGAGAACACAGATTAATATTAACACACTCACTGACACACTGTGTATATCATGACCCACAGTCAGATAAACCCTGTGAAGTGTAAAACACCCCCACTGTCCTCAGTAATATTAACACACTGACAGAGAACACAGATTAATATTAACACACTCACTGACACACTGTGTACATCATGACCCACAATCAGATACACCCTCTGAAGTGTAAAACACCCCACTGTCCTCAGGAATATTAACACACTGACAGAGAACACAGATTAATATTAACACTCTCACTGACACACTGTGTATATCATGACCCACAGTCAGATACACCCTGTGAAGTGTAAAACACCCCCACTGTCCTCAGTAATATTAACACACTGACAGAGAACACAGATTAATATTAACACACTCACTGACACACTGTGTACATCATGACCCACAGTCAGATAAACCCTGTGAAGTGTAAAACATCCCACTGTCCTCAGTAATATTAACACATTGACAGAGAACACAGATTAATATTAACACACTCACTGACACACTGTGTACATCATGACCCACAGTTAGATACACCCTGTGAAGTGTAAAACACCCCCACTGCCCTCAGTAATATTAACACCTGACAGAGAACACAGATTAATATTAACACACTCACTGACACACTGTGTGCATCATGACCCACAGTCAGATACACCCTGTGAAGTGTAAAACACCCCCACAGTCCTCAGTAATATTAACACACTGACAGAGAACACAGATTAATATTAACACACTCACTGACACACTGTGTATATCATGACCCACAGTCAGATACACTCTGTGAAGTGTAAAACACCCCCACTGTCCTCAGTAATATTAACACACTGACAGAGAACACAGATTAATATTAACACACTCACTGACACACTGAGTATATCATGACCCACAGTCAGATAAACCCTGTGAAGTGTAAAACACCCCCACTATCCTCAGGAATATTAACACACTGACAGAGAATACAGATTAATATTAACACACTCACTGACACACTGTGTGTATCATGACCCACAGTCAGATAAACCCTGTGAAGTGTAAAACACCCCCACTGTCCTCAGTAATATTAACACACTGACAGAGAACACAGATTAATATTAACACACTCACTGACACACTGTGTATATCATGACCCACAGTCAGATAAACCCTGTGAAGTGTAAAACACCCCCACTGTCCTCAGTAATATTAACACACTGACAGAGAACACAGATTAATATTAACACACTCACTGACACACTGTGTATATCATGACCCACAGTCAGATGCACCCTGTGAAGTGTAAAACACCCCCACTGTCCTCAGGAATATTAACACACTGACAGAGAACACAGCTTAATATTAACACACTCACTGACACACTGCGTACATCATGACCCACAGTCAGATACACCCTGTGAAGTGTAAAACACCCCCACTGTCCTCAGTAATATTAACACACTGACAGAGAACACAGATTAATATTAACACACTCACTGACACACTGTGTACATCATGACCCACAGTCAGATACACCCTGTGAAGTGTAAAACACCCCCACTGTCCTCAGTAATATTAACACACTGACAGAGAACACAGATTAATATTAACACACTCACTGACACACTGTGTATATCATGACCCACAGTCAGATACACCCTGTGAAGTGTAAAACACCCCCACTGTCCTCAGTAATATTAACACACTGACAGAGAATACAGATTAATATTAACACACTCACTGACACACTGTGTGTATCATGACCCACAGTCAGATAAACCCTGTGAAGTGTAAAACACCCCCACTGTCCTCAGTAATATTAACACACTGACAGAGAACACAGATTAATATTAACACACTCACTGACACACTGTGTATATCATGACCCACATTCAGATAAACCCTGTGAAGTGTAAAACACCCCCACTGTCCTCAGTAATATTAACACACTGACAGAGAACACAGATTAATATTAACACACTCACTGACACACTGTGTATATCATGACCCACAGTCAGATGCACCCTGTGAAGTGTAAAACACCCCCACTGTCCTCAGGAATATTAACACACTGACAGAGAACACAGATTAATATTAACACACTCACTGACACACTGCGTACATCATGACCCACAGTCAGATACACCCTGTGAAGTGTAAAACACCCCCACTGTCCTCAGTAATATTAACACACTGACAGAGAACACAGATTAATATTAACACACTCACTGACACACTGTGTACATCATGACCCACAGTCAGATACACCCTGTGAAGTGTAAAACACCCCCACTCTCCTCAGTAATATTAACACTCTGACAGAGAACACAGATTAATATTAACACACTCACTGACACACTGTGTATATCATGACCCACAGTCAGATACACCCTGTGAAGTGTAAAACACCCCCACTGTCCTCAGTAATATTAACACACTGACAGAGAACACAGATTAATATTAACACACTCACTGACACACTGTGTGTATCATGACCCACAGTCAGATAAACCCTGTGAAGTGTAAAACACCCCCACTGTCCTCAGGAATATGAACACACTGACAGAGAACACAGATTAATATTAACACACTCACTGACACACTGTGTATATCATGACCCACAGTCAGATACACCCTGTGAAGTGTAAAACATCCCCACTGTCCTCAGTAATATTAACACACTGACAGAGAACACAGATTAATATTAACACACTCACTGACACACTGTGTATATCATGACCCACAGTCAGATACACCCTGTGAAGTGTAAAACACCCCCACTGTCCTCAGTAATATTAACACACTGACAGAGAACACAGATTAATATTAACACACTCACTAACACACTCTGTATATCATGACCCACAGTCAGATACACCCTGTGAAGTGTAAAACACCCCCACTGTCCTCAGTATTATTAACACACTGACAGAGAACACAGATTAATATTAACACACTCACTGACACACTGTGTATATCATGACCCACAGTCAGATACACCCTGTGAAGTGTAAAACACCCCCACTGTCCTCAGGAATATTAACACACTGACAGAGAACACAGATTAATATTAACACACTCACTGACACACTGTGTTCATCATGACCCACAGTCAGATACACCCTGTGAAGTGTAAAACACCCCCACTGTCCTCAGTAATATTAACACACTGACAGAGAACACAGATTAATATTAACACACTCACTGACACACTGTGTATAACATGACCCACAGTCAGATACACCCTGTGAAGTGTAAAACACCCCCACTGTCCTCAGTAATATTAACACCTGACAGAGAACACAGATTAATATTAACACACTCACTGACACACTGTGTATATCATGACCCACAGTCAGATACACCATGTGAAGTGTAAAACACCCCCACTGTCCTCAGTAATATTTACACACTGACAGAGTACACAGATTAATATTAACACACTGACTGACACACTGTGTATATCATGACCCACAGTCAGATACACCCTGTGAAGTGTAAAACACCCCCACTGTCCTCAGGAATATGAACACACTGACAGAGAACACAGATTAATATTAACACACTCACTGACACACTGTGTATATCATGACCCACAGTCAGATACACCCTGTGAAGTGTAAAACATCCCCACTGTCCTCAGTAATATTAACACACTGACAGAGAACACAGATTAATATTAACACACTCACTGACACACTGTGTATATCATGACCCACAGTCAGATACACCCTGTGAAGTGTAAAACACCCCCACTGTCCTCAGTAATATTAACACACTGACAGAGAACACAGATTAATATTAACACACTCACTAACACACTCTGTATATCATGACCCACAGTCAGATACACCCTGTGAAGTGTAAAACACCCCCACTGTCCTCAGTATTATTAACACACTGACAGAGAACACAGATTAATATTAACACACTCACTGACACTCTGTGTATATCATGACCCACAGTCAGATACACCCTGTGAAGTGTAAAACACCCCCACTGTCCTCAGGAATATTAACACACTGACAGAGAACACAGATTAATATTAACACACTCACTGACACACTGTGTTCATCATGACCCACAGTCAGATACACCCTGTGAAGTGTAAAACACCCCCACTGTCCTCAGTAATATTAACACACTGACAGAGAACACAGATTAATATTAACACACTCACTGACACACTGTGTATAACATGACCCACAGTCAGATACACCCTGTGAAGTGTAAAACACCCCCACTGTCCTCAGTAATATTAACACCTGACAGAGAACACAGATTAATATTAACACACTCACTGACACACTGTGTATATCATGACCCACAGTCAGATACACCATGTGAAGTGTAAAACACCCCCACTGTCCTCAGTAATATTTACACACTGACAGAGTACACAGATTAATATTAACACACTGACTGACACACTGTGTATATCATGACCCACAGTCAGATACACCCTGTGAAGTGTAAAACACCCCCACTGTCCTCAGTAATATTAACACCTGACAGAGAACACAGATTAATATTAACACACTCACTGACACACTGTGTATATCATGACCCACAGTCAGATACACCCTGTGAAGTGTAAAACACCCCCACTGTCCTCAGTAATATTAACACACTGACAGAGAACACAGATTAATATTAACACACTCACCGACACACTGTGTATATCATGACCCACAGTCAGATACACCCTGTGTAGTGTAAAACACCCCCACTGTCCTCAGGAATATTAACACACTGACAGAGAACACAGATTAATATTAACACACTCACCGACACACTGTGTATATCATGACCCACAGTCAGATACACCCTGTGAAGTGTAAAACACCCCCACTGTCCTCAGGAATATTAACACACTGACAGAGAACACAGATTAATATTAACACACTCACTGACACACTGTGTACATCATGACCCAGAGTCAGATACACCCTGTGAAGTGTAAAACATCCCCACTGTCCTCAGTAATATTAACACACTGACAGAGAACACAGATTAATATTAACACACTCACTGACACACTGTGTATATCATGACCCACAGTCAGATACACCCGGTGAAGTGTAAAACACCCCCACTGTCCTCAGTAATATTAACACACTGACAGAGAACACAGATTAATATTAACACACTCACTGACACACTGTGTATATCATGACCCACAGTCAGATACACCCTGTGAAGAGTAAAACATCCCCACTGTCCTCAGTAATATTAACACACTGACAGAGAACACAGATTAATATTAACACACTCACTGACACACTGTGTATATCATGACCCACAGTCAGATACACCCTGTGAAGTGTAAAACACCCCCACTGTCCTCAGTAATATTAACACACTGACAGAGAACACAGATTAATATTAACACTCTCACTGACAAACTGTGTATATCATGACCCACAGTCAGATACACCCTGTGAAGTGTAAAACACCCCCACTGTCCTCAGTAATATTAACACACTGACAGAGAACACAGATTAATATTAACACACTCACTGACACACTGTGTACATCATGACCCACAGTCAGATAAACCCTGTGAAGTGTAAAACATCCCACTGTCCTCAGTAATATTAACACATTGACAGAGAACACAGATTAATATTAACACACTCACTGACACACTGTGTACATCATGACCCACAGTTAGATACACCCTGTGAAGTGTAAAACACCCCCACTGCCCTCAGTAATATTAACACCTGACAGAGAACACAGATTAATATTAACACACTCACTGACACACTGTGTATATCATGACCCACAGTCAGATACACTCTGTGAAGTGTAAAACACCCCCACTGTCCTCAGTAATATTAACACACTGACAGAGAACACAGAGTAATATTAACACACTCACTGACACACTGAGTATATCATGACCCACAGTCAGATAAACCCTGTGAAGTGTAAAACACCCCCACTATCGTCAGGAATATTAACACACTGACAGAGAATACAGATTAATATTAACACACTCACTGACACACTGTGTGTATCATGACCCACAGTCAGATAAACCCTGTGAAGTGTAAAACACCCCCACTGTCCTCAGTAATATTAACACACTGACAGAGAACACAGATTAATATTAACACACTCACTGACACACTGTGTATATCATGACCCACAGTCAGATAAACCCTGTGAAGTGTAAAACACCCCCACTGTCCTCAGTAATATTAACACACTGACAGAGAACACCGATTAATATTAACACACTCACTGACACACTGTGTATATCATGACCCACAGTCAGATGCACCCAGTGAAGTGTAAAACACCCCCACAGTCCTCAGTAATATTAACACACTGACAGAGAACACAGATTAATATTAACACACTCACTGACACACTGCGTACATCATGACCCACAGTCAGATACACCCTGTGAAGTGTAAAACACCCCCACTGTCCTCAGTAATATTAACACACTGACAGAGAACACAGATTAATATTAACACACTCACTGACACACTGTGTACATCATGACCCACAGTCAGATACACCCTGTGAAGTGTAAAACACCCCCACTGTCCTCAGTAATATTAACACACTGACAGAGAACACAGATTAATATTAACACACTCACTGACACACTGTGTATATCATGACCCACAGTCAGATACACCCTGTGAAGTGTAAAACACCCCCACTGTCCTCAGTAATATTAACACACTGACAGAGAACACAGATTAATATTAACACACTCACTGACACACTGTGTGTATCATGACCCACAGTCAGATAAACCCTGTGAAGTGTAAAACACCCCCACTGTCCTCAGGAATATGAACACACTGACAGAGAACACAGATTAATATTAACACACTCACTGACACACTGTGTATATCATGACCCACAGTCAGATACACCCTGTGAAGTGTAAAACATCCCCACTGTCCTCAGTAATATTAACACACTGACAGAGAACACAGATTAATATTAACACACTCACTGACACACTGTGTATATCATGACCCACAGTCAGATACACCCTGTGAAGTGTAAAACACCCCCACTGTCCTCAGTAATATTAACACACTGACAGAGAACACAGATTAATATTAACACACTCATTAACACACTCTGTATATCATGACCCACAGTCAGATACACCCTGTGAAGTGTAAAACACCCCCACTGTCCTCAGTATTATTAACACACTGACAGAGAACACAGATTAATATTAACACACTCACTGACACACTGTGTATATCATGACCCACAGTCAGATACACCCTGTGAAGTGTAAAACACCCCCACTGTCCTCAGGAATATTAACACACTGACAGAGAACACAGATTAATATTAACACACTCACTGACACACTGTGTTCATCATGACCCACAGTCAGATACACCCTGTGAAGTGTAAAACACCCCCACTGTCCTCAGTAATATTAACACACTGACAGAGAACACAGATTAATATTAACACACTCACTGACACACTGTGTATAACATGACCCACAGTCAGATACACCCTGTGAAGTGTAAAACACCCCCACTGTCCTCAGTAATATTAACACCTGACAGAGAACACAGATTAATATTAACACACTCACTGACACACTGTGTATATCATGACCCACAGTCAGATACACCATGTGAAGTGTAAAACACCCCCACTGTCCTCAGTAATATTTACACACTGACAGAGTACACAGATTAATATTAACACACTGACTGACACACTGTGTATATCATGACCCACAGTCAGATACACCCTGTGAAGTGTAAAACACCCCCACTGTCCTCAGTAATATTAACACCTGACAGAGAACACAGATTAATATTAACACACTCACTGACACACTGTGTATATCATGACCCACAGTCAGATACACCCTGTGAAGTGTAAAACACCCCCACTGTCCTCAGTAATATTAACACACTGACAGAGAACACAGATTAATATTAACACACTCACCGACACACTGTGTATATCATGACCCACAGTCAGATACACCCTGTGAAGTGTAAAATACCCCCACTGTCCTCAGGAATATTAACACACTGACAGAGAACACAGATTAATATTAACACACTCACCGACACACTGTGTATATCATGACCCACAGTCAGATACACCCTGTGAAGTGTAAAACACCCCCACTGTCCTCAGGAATATTAACACACTGACAGAGAACACAGATTAATATTAACACACTCACTGACACACTGTGTACATCATGACCCAGAGTCAGATACACCCTGTGAAGTGTTAAACACCCCCACTGTCCTCAGTAATATTAACACACTGACAGAGAACACAGATTAATATTAACACACTCACTGACACACTGTGTATATCATGACCCACAGTCAGATACACCCTGTGAAGTGTAAAACACCCCCACTGTACTCAGTAATATTAACACACTGACAGAGAACACAGATTAATATTAACACACTCACTGACACACTGTGTATATCATGACCCACAGTCAGATAAACCCTGTGAAGTGTAAAACACCCCCACTGTCCTCAGCAATATTAACACACCGACAGAGAACACAGATTAATATTAACACACTCACTGACACACTGTGTATATCATGACCCACAGTCAGATAAACCCTGTGAAGTGTAAAACACCCCCACTGTCCTCAGGAATATTAACACACTGACAGAGAACACAGATTAATATTAACACACTCACTGACACACTGTGTATATCATGACCCACAGTCAGATACACCCGGTGAAGTGTAAAACACCCCCACTGTCCTCAGTAATATTAACACACTGACAGAGAACACAGATTAATATTAACACACTCACTGACACACTGTGTATATCATGACCCACAGTCAGATACACCCTGTGAAGAGTAAAACATCCCCACTGTCCTCAGTAATATTAACACACTGACAGAGAACACAGATTAATATTAACACACTCACTGACACACTGTGTATATCATGACCCACAGTCAGATACACCCTGTGAAGTGTAAAACACCCCCACTGTCCTCAGTAATATTAACACACTGACAGAGAACACAGATTAATATTAACACACTCACTGACACACTGTGTATATCATGACCCACAGTCAGATACACCCTGTGAAGTGTAAAACATCCCCACTGTCCTCAGTAATATTAACACACTGACAGAGAACACAGATTAATATTAACACACTCACTGACACACTGTGTATATCATGACCCACAGTCAGATGCACCCTGTGAAGTGTAAAACACCCCCACTGTCATCAGTAATATTAACACACTGACAGAGAACACAGATTAATATTAACACACTCACTGACACACTGTGTATATCATGACCCACAGTCAGATAAACCCTGTGAAGTGTAAAACATTCCCACTGTCCTCAGTAATATTAACACACTGACAGAGAACACAGATTAATATTAACACACTCACTGACACACTGTGTATATCATGACCCACAGTCAGATAAACCCTGTGAAGTGTAAAACACCCCCACTGTCCTCAGTAATATTAACACACTGACAGAGAACACAGATTAATATTAACACACTCACTGACACACTGTGTATATCATGACCCACAGTCAGATACACCCTGTGAAGTGTAAAACACCCCCACTGTCCTCAGTAATATTAACACCTGACAGAGAACACAGATTAATATTAACACACTCACTGACACACTGTGTATATCATGACCCACAGTCAGATACACCCTGTGAAGTGTAAAACACCCCCACTGTCCTCAGTAATATTAACACACTGACAGAGAACACAGATTAATATTAACACACTCACTGACACACTGTGTATATCATGACCCACAGTCAGATAAACCCTGTGAAGTGTAAAACACCCCCACTGTCCTCAGGAATATTAACACACTGACAGAGAACACAGATTAATATTAACACACTCACTGACACACTGTGTATATCATGACTCACAGTCAGATACACCCTGTGAAGTGTAAAACACCCCCACTGTCCTCAGTAATATTAACACACTGACAGAGAACACAGATTAATATTAACACACTCACTGACACACTGTGTATATCATGACCCACAGTCAGATAAACCCTGTGAAGTGTAAAACATTCCCACTGTCCTCAGTAATATTAGCACACTGACAGAGAACACAGATTAATATTAACACACTCACTGACACACTGTGTATATCATGACCCACAGTCAGATACACCCTGTGAAGTGTAAAGCACCCCCACTGTCCTCAGTAATATTAACACACTGACAGAGAACACAGATTAATATTAACACACTCACTGACACACTGTGTATATCATGACCCACTGTCAGATACACCCTGTGAAGTGTAAAACACCCCCACTGTCCTCAGGAATATTAACACACTGACAGTGAACACAGATTAATATTAACACACTCACTGACACACTGTGTGTATCATGACCCACAGTCAGATAAACCCTGTGAAGTGTAAAACACCCCCACTGTCCTCAGGAATATGAACACACTGACAGAGAACACAGATTAATATTAACACACTCACTGACACACTGTGTATATCATGACCCACAGTCAGATACACCCTGTGAAGTGTAAAACATCCCCACTGTCCTCAGTAATATTAACACACTGACAGAGAACACAGATTAATATTAACACACTCACTGACACACTGTGTACATCATGACCAACAGTCAGATACACCCTGTGAAGTGTAAAACACCCCCACTGTCCTCAGTAATATTAACACACTGACAGAGAACACAGATTAATATTAACAGTCTCACTGACACACTGTGTATATCATGACCCACAGTCAGATACACCCTGTGAAGTGTAAAACATCCCCACTGTCCTCAGTAATATGAACACACTGACAGAGAACACAGATTAATATTAACACACTCACTGACACACTGTGTATATCATGACCCACAGTCAGATACACCCTGTGAAGTGTAAAACACCCCCACTGTCCTCTAATATTAACACACTGACAGAGAACACAGATTAATATTAACACACTCACTGACACACTGTGTATATCATGACCCACAGTCAGATAAACCCTGTGAAGTGTAAAACACCCCCACTGTCCTCAGTAATATTAACACACTGACAGAGAACACAGATTAATATTAACACACTCACTGACACACTGTGTATATCATGACCCACAGTCAGATACACCCTGTGAAGTGTAAAACACCCCCACTGTCCTCTGTAATATTATCACACTGACAGAGAACACAGATTAATATTAACACACTCACTGACACACTGTGTATATCATGACCCACAGTCAGATACACCCTGTGAAGTGTAAAACACCCCCACTGTCCTCAGCAATATTATCACACTGACAGAGAACACAGATTAATATTAACACACTCACTGACACACTGTGCATATCATGACCCACAGTCAGATACACCCTGTGAAGTGTAAAACACCCCCACTGTCCTCAGCAATATTAACACACTGACAGAGAACACAGATTAATATTAACACACTCACTGACACACTGTGTATATCATGACCCACAGTCAGATACACCCTGTGAAGTGTAAAACACCCCCACTGTCCTCAGGAATATTAACACACTGACAGAGAACACAGATTAATATTAACACACTCACTGACACACTGTGTATATCATGACCCACAGTCAGATACACCCGGTGAAGTGTAAAACACCCCCACTGTCCTCAGTAATATTAACACACTGACAGAGAACACAGATTAATATTAACACACTCACTGACACACTGTGTACATCATGACCCACAGTCAGATACACCCTGTGAAGTGTAAAACACCCCCACTGTCCTCAGTAATATTAACACACTGACAGAGAACACAGATTAATATTAACACACTCACTGACACACTGTGTACATCATGACCCACAGTCAGATACACCCTGTGAAGTGTAAAACACCCCCACTGTCCTCAGGAATATTAACACACTGACAGAGAACACAGATTAATATTAACACACTCACTGACACACTGTGTATATCATGACCCACAGTCAGATACACCCTGTGAAGTGTAAAACACCCCCACTGTCCTCAGGAATATTAACATACTGACAGAGAACACAGATTAATATTAACACACTCACTGACACACTCTGTATATCATGACCCACAGTCAGATACACCCTGTGAAGTGTAAAACACCCCCACTGTCCTCAGTATTATTAACACACTGACAGAGAACACAGATTAATATTAACACACTCACTGACACACTGTGTATATCATGACCCACAGTCAGATACACCCTGTGAAGTGTAAAACACCCCCACTGTCCTCAGTAATATTAACACCTGACAGAGAACACAGATTAATATTAACACACTCACTGACACACTGTGTATATCATGACCCACAGTCAGATACACCCTGTGAAGTGTAAAACACCCCCACTGTCCTCAGGAATATTAACACACTGACAGAGAACACAGATTAATATTAACACACTCACTGACACACTGTGTACATCATGACCCACAGTCAGATAAACCCTGTGAAGTGTAAAAGACCCCCACTGTCCTCAGTAATATTAACACCTGACAGAGAACACAGACTAATATTAACACACTCACTGACACACTGTGTATATCATGACCCACAGTCAGATACACCCGGTGAAGTGTAAAACACCCCCACTGTCCTCAGTAATATTAACACACTGACAGAGAACACAGATTAATATTAACACACTCACTGACACACTGTATATATCATGACCCACAGTCAGATACACCCTGTGAAGTGTAAAACATCCCCACTGTCCTCAGGAATATTAACACACTGACACAGAACACAGATTAATATTAACACACTCACTGAAACACTGTGTATATCATGACCCACAGTCAGATACACCCTGTGAAGTGTAAAACACCCCCACTGTCCTCAGTAATATTAACACACTGACAGAGAACACAGATTAATATTAACACACTCACTGACACACTGTGTATATCATGACCCACAGTCAGATGCACCCTGCGAAGTGTAAAACACCCCCACTGTCCTCAGTAATATTAACACCTGACAGAGAACACAGATTAATATTAACACACTCACTGACACACTGTGTATATCATGACCCACAGTCAGATACACCCTGTGAAGTGTAAAACACCCCCACTATCCTCAGTAATATTAACACACTGACAGAGAACACAGATTAATATTAACACACTCACTGACACACTGTGTATATCATGACCCACAGTCAGATACACCCTGTGAAGTGTAAAACATTCCCACTGTCCTCAGTAATATTAGCACACTGACAGAGAACACAGATTAATATTAACACACTCACTGACACACTGTGTATATCATGACCCACAGTCAGATACACCCTGTGAAGTGTAAAACACCCCCACTGTCCTCAGGAATATTAACACACTGATAGAGAACACAGATTAATATTAACACATTCACTGACACACTGTGTATATCATGACCCACAGTCAGATACACCCTGTGAAGTGTAAAACACCCCCACTGTCCTCAGTAATATTAACACACTGACAGAGAACACAGATTAATATTGACACACTCACTGACACACTGTGTATATCATGACCCACAGTCAGATACACCCTGTGAAGTGTAAAACACCCCCACTGTCCTCAGTAATATTAACACACTGACAGAGAACACAGATTAATATTAACACACTCACTGACACACTGTGTGTATCATGACCCACAGTCAGATAAACCCTGTGAAGTGTAAAACACCCCCACTGTCCTCAGTAATATTAACACACTGACAGAGAACACAGATTAATATTAACACACTCACTGACACACTGTGTACATCATGACCCACAGTCAGATACACACTGTGAAGTGTAAAACACCCCCACTGTCCTCAGGAATATTAACACACTGACAGAGAACACAGATTAATATTGACACACTCACTGACACACTGTGTATATCATGACCCACAGTCAGATACACCCTGTGAAGTGTAAAACACCCCCACTGTCCTCAGTAATATTAACACACTGACAGAGAGCACAGATTAATATTAACACACTCACTGACACACTGTGTATATCATGACCCACAGTTAGATACACCCTGTGAAGTGTAAAACACCCCCACTGTCCTCAGGAATATTAACACACTGACAGAGAACACAGATTAATATTAACACACTCACTGACACACTGTGTATATCATGACCCACAGTCAGATAAACCCTGTGAAGTGTAAAACACCCCCACTGTCCTCAGGAATATTAACACACTGACAGAGAACACAGATTAATATTAACACACTCACTGACACACTGTGTATATCATGACCCACAGTCAGATAAACCCTGTGAAGTGTAAAACACCCCCACTGTCCTCAGGAATATTAACACACTGACAGAGAACACAGATTAATATTAACACACTCACTGACACACTGTGTACATCATGACCCACTGTCAGATACACCCTGTGAAGTGTAAAACACCCCCACTGTCCTCAGTAATATTAACACATTGACAGAGAACACAGATTAATATTAACACACTCACTGACACACTGTGTACATCATGACCCACAGTCAGATAATCCCTGTGAAGTGTAAAACATCCCACTGTCCTCAGTAATATTAACACATTGACAGAGAACACAGATTAATATTAACACACTCACTGACACACTGTGTACATCATGACCCACAGTCAGATACACCCTGTGAAGTGTAAAACACCCCACTGTCCTCGGTAATATTAACACCTGACAGAGAACACAGATTAATATTAACACACTCACTGACACACTGTGTATATCATGACCCACAGTCAGATACACCCTCTGAAGTGTAAAACACCCCTACTGTCCTCAGGAATATTAACACACTGACAGAGAACACAGATTAATATTAACACACTCACTGACACACTGTGTATATCATGACCCACAGTCAGATACACCCTGTGAAGTGTAAAACACCCCCACTGTCCTCAGTAATATTAACACACTGACAGAGAACACAGAGTAATATTAACACACTCACTGACACACTGTGTACATCATGACCCACTGTCAGATACACCCTGTGAAGTGTAAAACACCCCCACTGTCCTCAGTAATATTAACACATTGACAGAGAACACAGATTAATATTAACACACTCACTGACACACTGTGTACATCATGACCCACAGTCAGATAATCCCTGTGAAGTGTAAAACATCCCACTGTCCTCAGTAATATTAACACATTGACAGAGAACACAGATTAATATTAACACACTCACTGACACACTGTGTACATCATGACCCACAGTCAGATACACCCTGTGAAGTGTAAAACACCCCACTGTCCTCGGTAATATTAACACCTGACAGAGAACACAGATTAATATTAACACACTCACTGACACACTGTGTATATCATGACCCACTGTCAGATACACCCTCTGAAGTGTAAAACACCCCTACTGTCCTCAGGAATATTAACACACTAACAGAGAACACAGATTAATATTAACACACTCACTGACACACTGTGTATATCATGACCCACAGTCAGATACACCCTGTGAAGTGTAAAACACCCCCACTGTCCTCAGTAATATTAACACACTGACAGAGTACACAGATTAATATTAACACACTCACTGACACACTGTGACATCATGACCCACAGTCAGATACACCCTGTGAAGTGTAAAACACCCCCACTGTCCTCAGTAATATTAACACACTGACAGAGAACACAGATTAATATTAACACACTCACTGACACACTGTGTATATCATGACCCACAGTCAGATACACCCTGTGAAGTGTAAAACACCCCCACTGTCCTCAGTAATATTAACACACTGACAGAGAACACAGATTAATATTAACACACTCACTGACACACTGTGTATATCATGACCCACAGTCAGATACACCCTGTGAAGTGTAAAACATCCCCACTGTCCTCAGTAATATTAACACACTGACAGAGAACACAGATTAATATTAACACACTCACTGACACACTGTGTATATCATGACCCACAGTCAGATAAACACTGTGAAGTGTAAAACACCCCCACTGTCCTCAGGAATATTAACACACTGACAGAGAACACAGATTAATATTAACACACTCACTGACACACTGTGTACATCATGACCCACAGTCAGATACACCCTGTGAAGTGTAAAACACCCCAACTGTCCTCAGTAATATTAACACACTGACAGAGAACACAGATTAATATTAACACACTCACTGACACACTGTGTACATCATGACCCACAGTCAGATACACCCTGTGAAGTGTAAAACACCCCCACTGTCCTCAGTAATATTAACACACTGACAGAGTACACAGATTAATATTAACACACTCACTGACACACTGTGTACATCATGACCCACAGTCAGATACACCCTGTGAAGTGTAAAACACCCCCACTGTCCTCGGTAATATTAACACCTGACAGAGAACACAGATTAATATTAACACACTCACTGACACACTGTGTATATCATGACCCACAGTCAGATACACCCTGTGAAGTGTAAAACACCCCCACTGTCCTCAGTAATATTAACACACTGACAGAGTACACAGATTAATATTAACACACTCACTGACACACTGTGACATCATGACCCACAGTCAGATACACCCTGTGAAGTGTAAAACACCCCCACTGTCCTCAGTAATATTAACACACTGACAGAGAACACAGATTAATATTAACACACTCACTGACACACTGTGTATATCATGACCCAGAGTCAGATACACCCTGTGAAGTGTAAAACACCCCCACTGTCCTCAGGAATATTAACACACTGACAGAGAACACAGATTAATATTAACACACTCACTGACACACTGTGTATATCATGACCCACAGTCAGATACACCCTGTGAAGTGTAAAACACCCCCACTGTCCTCAGGAATATTAACACACGGACAGAGAACACAGATTAATATTAACACACTCACTGACAGACTGTGTACATCATGACCCACAGTCAGATACACCCTGTGAAGTGTAAAACACCCCCACTGTCCTCAGTAATATTAACACACTGACAGAGAACACAGATTAATATTAACACACTCACTGACACACTGTGTATATCATGACCCACAGTCAGATACACCCTGTGAAGTTTAAAACACCCCCGCTGTCCTCAGTAATATTAACACACTGACAGAGTACACAGATTAATATAAACACACTCACCGACACAGTGTGTATATCATGACCCATATTCAGATACACCCTGTGAAGTGTAAAACACCCCCACTGTCCTCAGTAATATTAACACACTGACAGAGAACACAGATTAATATTAACACACTCACTGACACACTGTGTATATCATGACCCACAGTCAGATACACCCGGTGAAGTGTAAAACACCCCCACTGTCCTCAGTAATATTAACACACTGACAGAGAACACAGATTAATATTAACACTCTCACTGACACACTGTGTATATCATGACCCACAGTCAGATACACCCTGTGAAGTGTAAAACACCCCCACTGTCCTCAGGAATATTAACACACTGACAGAGGACACAGATTAATATTAACACACTCACTGACACACTGTGTACATCATGACCCACAGTCAGATACACCCTGTGAAGTGTAAACACCCCCACTGTCCTCAGGAATATTAACACACTGACAGAGAACACAGATTAATATTAACACACTCACTGACACACTGTGTACATCATGACCCACAGTCAGATACACCCTGTGAAGTGTAAAACACCCCCACTGTCCTCAGTAATATTAACACACTGACAGAGAACACAGATTAATATTAACACACTCACTGACACACTGTGTACATCATGACCCACAGTCAGATACACCCTGTGAAGTGTAAAACACCCCCACTGTCCTCAGTAATATTAACACACTGACAGAGAACACAGATTAATATTAACACACTCACTGACACACTGTGTACATCATGACCCACAGTCAGATACACCCTGTGAAGTGTAAAACACCCCCTCTGTCCTCAGGAATATTAACACACTGACAGAGAACACAGATTAATATTAACACACTCACTGACACACTGTGTATATCATGACCCACAGTCAGATACACCCTGTGAAGTGTAAAACATCCCCACTGTCCTCAGTAATATTAACACACTGACAGAGAACACAGATTAATATTAACACACTCACTGACACACTGTGTACATCATGACCCACAGTCAGATACACCCTGTGAAGTGTAAAACACCCCCACTGTCCTCAGTAATATTAACACACTGACAGAGAACACAGATTAATATTAACACACTCACTGACACACTGTGTGTATCATGACCCACAGTCAGATAAACCCTGTGAAGTGTAAAACACCCCCACTGTCCTCAGGAATATTAACACACTGACAGAGAACACAGATTAATATTGACACACTCACTGACACACTGTGTACATCATGACCCACAGTCAGATACACCCTGTGAAGTGTAAAACACCCCCACTGTCCTCAGTAATATTAACACCTGACAGAGAACACAGATTAATATTAACACACTCACTGACACACTGTGTATATCATGACCCACAGTCAGATACACCCTGTGAAGTGTAAAACACCCCCACTGTCCTCAGGAATATTAACACACTGACAGAGAACACAGATTAATATTAACACACTCACTGACACACTGTGTACATCATGACCCAGAGTCAGATACACCCTGTGAAGTGTAAAACACCCCCACTGTCCTCAGCAATATTAACACACTGACAGAGAACTCAGATTAATATTAACACACTCACTGACACACTGTGTACATCATGACCCACAGTCAGATACACCCTGTGAAGTGTAAAACACCCCCACTGTCCTCAGGAATATTAACACACTGACAGAGAACACAGATTAATATTAACACACTCACTGACACACTGTGTATATCATGACCCACAGTCAGATACACCCTGTGAAGTGTAAAACACCCCCACTGTCCTCAGTAATATTAACACACTGACAGAGAACACAGATTAATATTAACACACTCACTGACACACTGTGTATATCATGACCCACAGTCAGATACACCCTGTGAAGTGTAAAACACCCCCACTGTCCTCAGGAATATTAACACACTGACAGAGAACACAGATTAATATTAACACACTCACTGACACACTGTGTATATCATGACCCACAGTCAGATGCACCCTGTGAAGTGTAAAACACCCCCACTGTCCTCAGGAATATTAACACACTGACAGAGAACACAGATTAATATTAACACACTCACTGACACACTGTGTACATCATGACCCAGAGTCAGATACACCCGGTGAAGTGTAAAACACCCCCACTGTCCTCAGTAATATTAACACACTGACAGAGAACACAGATTAATATTAACACACTCACTGACACACTGTGTATATCATGACCCACAGTCAGATAAACTCTGTGAAGTGTAAAACACCCCCACTGTCCTCAGTAATATTAGCACACTGACAGAGAACACAGATAAATATTAACACACTCACTGACACACTGTGTATATCATGACCCACAGTCAGATACACCCTGTGAAGTGTAAAACACCCCCACTGTCCTCAGTAATATTAACACACTGACAGAGAACACAGATTAATATTAACACACTCACTGAAACACTGTGTAAATCATGACCCACAGTCAGATACACCCTGTGAAGTGTAAAACACCCCCACTGTCCTCAGGAATATTAACACACTGACAGAGAACACAGATTAATATTAACACACTCACTGACACACTGTGTATATCATGACCCACAGTCAGATACACCCTGTGAAGTGTAAAACACCCCCACTGTCCTCAGGAATATTAACACACTGACAGAGAACACAGATAAATATTAACACACTCATTAACACACTCTGTATATCATGACCCACAGTCAGATACACCCTGTGAAGTGTAAAACACCCCCACTGTCCTCAGTAATATTAACACACTGACAGAGAACACAGATTAATATTAACACACTCACTGACACACTGTGTATATCATGACCCACTGTCAGATACACCCTGTGAAGTGTAAAACACCCCCACTGTCCTCAGGAATATTAACACACTGACAGAGAACACAGATTAATATTAACACACTCACTGACACACTGTGTATATCATGACCCACAGTCAGATAAACCCTGTGAAGTGTAAAACATCCCCACTGTCCTCAGGAATATTAACACACTGACAGAGAACACAGATTAATATTAACACACTCACTGACACACTGCGTATATCATGACCCACAGTCAGATAAACCCTGTGAAGTGTAAAACACCCCCACTGTCCTCAGTAATATTAACACCTGACAGAGAACACAGATGAATATTAACACACTCACTGACACACTGTGTATATCATGACCCACAGTCAGATACACCCTGTGAAGTGTAAAACACCCCCACTGTCCTCAGGAATATTAACACACTGACAGAGAACACAGATTAATATTAACACACTCACTGACACACTGTGTACATCATGACCCACAGTCAGATAAACCCTGTGAAGTGTAAAACATCCCACTGTCCTCAGTAATATTAACACATTGACAGAGAACACAGATTAATATTAACACACTCACTGACACACTGTGTACATCATGACCCACAGTCAGATACACCCTGTGAAGTGTAAAACACCCCACTGTCCTCGGTAATATTAACACCTGACAGAGAACACAGATTAATATTAACACACTCACTGACACACTGTGTATATCATGACCCACAGTCAGATACACCCTCTGAAGTGTAAAACACCCCTACTGTCCTCAGGAATATTAACACACTGACAGAGAACACAGATTAATATTAACACACTCACTGACACA
>NW_027141389.1:367500-370000 GCF_036365525.1 Heterodontus francisci
TTATGGGGGACTTTAACTTTCCAAATATTGACTGGAAATACTATAGTTCGAGTACTTTAGATGGGTCTGTTTTTGTCCAGTGTGTGCAGGAGGGTTTTCTGACACAGTATGTGGACAGGCCAACCAGGGGCGATGCCACATTGGATTTGGTACTGGGTAATGAACCCGGCCAGGTGTTAGATTTAGATGTAGGTGAGCACTTTGGCGATAGTGATCACAATTCGGTTAGGTTTACCTTAGCGATGGGCAGGGACAGGTATATACCGCAGGGCAAGAATTATAGCTGGGGGAAAGGAAATTATGACGCGATTAGGCAAGATTTAGGATGTGTAGGATGGGGAAGGAAACTGCAGGGGATGGGCACAAACGAAATGTGGAGCTTATTCAAGGAGCAGCTAATGCGTGTCCTTGATAAGTATGTACCTGTCAGGCAGGGAGGAAGTTGTCGAGCAAGGGAGCCGTGGTTTACTCAAGAAGTTGAAGCGCTTGTCAAGAGGAAGAGGGCGGCTTATGTTAGGATGAGACGTGAAGGCTCAGTTAGGGCGCTTGAGAGTTACAAGCTAGCCAGGAAGGATCTAAAGGGAGGGCTAAGAAGAGCAAGGAGAGGACACGAGAAGTCATTGGCGGATAGGATCAAAGAAAACCCTAAGGCTTTCTATAGGTATATCAGGAATAAACGAATGATAAGAGTTAGAACAGGGCCAATCAAGGATAGTAGTGGGAAGTTGTGTGCGGAATCAGAGGAGATAGGGGAAGCGTTAAATGAATATTTTTCGTCAGTATTTACAGTAGAGAAAGAAAATGTTGCCGAGGAGATTACTGAGATACCGCCTACTAGGCTAGGTGGGATTGAGATTCACAAGGAGGAGGTGTTAGCAATTTTGGAAAGAGTGAAAATAGATAAGTCCCCTGGGCCAGATGGGATTTATCCTAGGATTCTCTGGGAAGCCAGGGAGGAGATTGCAGAGCCGTTGTTGTTGATCTTTAAGTCGTCATTGTCGACAGGAGTAGTGCCGGAGGACTGGAGGATAGCAAATGTTGTCCCCTTGTTCAAGAAGGGGAGTAGAGACAGCCCTGGTAATTATAGACCTGTGAGCCTTACTTCGGTTGTGGGTAAAATGTTGGAAAAGGTTATAAGAGACAGGATTTATAATCATCTTGAAAAGAATAAGTTCATTTGCGATAGTCAGCACGGTTTTGTGAAAGGTAGGTCGTGCCTCACAAACCTTATTGAGTTTTTCGAGAAGGTGACCAAACAGGTGGATGAGGGTAAAGCCGTGGATGTGGTGTATATGGATTTCAGTAAGGCGTTTGATAAGGTTCCCCACGGTAGGCTATTGCAGAAAATACGCAAGTATGGGGTTGAAGGTGATTTAGAGCTTTGGATCAGAAATTGGCTAGCTGAAAGAAGACAGAGGGTGGTGGTTGATGGCAAATGTTCATCCTGGAGTTTAGTTACTAGTGGTGTACCGCAAGGTTCTGTTTTGGGGCCACTGCTGTTTGTCATTTTTATAAACGACCTGGATGAGGGTGTAGAAGGGTGGGTTAGTAAATTTGCGGATGACACGAAGGTCGGTGGAGTTGTGGATAGTGTCGAAGGGTGTTGTAGGGTACAGAGGGACATAGATAGGCTGCAGAGCTGGGCTGAGAGATGGCAAATGGAGTTTAATGCGGAGAAGTGTGAGGTGATTCACTTTGGAAGGAGTAACAGCAATGCAGAGTACTGGGCTAATGGGAAGATTCTTGGTAGTGTAGATGAGCAGAGAGATCTTGGTATCCAGGTACATAAATCCCTGAAAGTTGCTACCCAGGTTAATAGGGCTGTTAAGAAGGCATATGGTGTGTTAGCCTTTATTAGTAGGGGGATCGAGTTTCAGAGCCACGGGGTCATGATGCAGCTGTACAAAACTCTGGTGAGGCCGCACCTGGAGTATTGCGTGCAGTTCTGGTCACCGCATTATAGGAAGGATGTCGAAGCTTTGGAAAGGGTGCAGAGGAGATTTACTAGGATGTTGCCTGGTATGGAAGGAAGGTCTTACGAGGAAAGGCTGAGGGACTTGGGGTTGTTTTCGTTAGAGAGAAGGAGGAGGAGAGGTGACTTAATAGAGACATACAAGATAATCAGAGGGTTAGATAGGGTGGATAGTGAGAGACTTTTTCCTTGGATGATGATGGCAAACATGAGGGGACATAGCTTTAAGTTGAGGGGTGAAAGATATAGGACAGATGTCAGAGGTAGTTTCTTTATGCAGAGAGTAGTAGGGGCGTGGAACGCCCTGCCTGCAACAGTAGTAGACTCGCCAACTTTAAGGGCATTTAAGTGGTCATTGGATAGACATATGGATGTAAATGGAATAGTGTAGGTCAGATGATCGGCGCAACATCGAGGGCCGAAGGGCCTGTACTGCGCTGTAATATTCTAATTCTAATTCTAATAAGTCTCAGTGTCTGGGCTGTGGTGTGTGTGTGTGTTTGTGTGCATATATATTAGTCTCAGTGT